>NW_027460380.1:0-90971 GCF_050947875.1 Dermacentor variabilis
TCGGCATGCTTTTCACGTCGTTTGGTAGAAATCCACGTGCGCGTTCTGCCAAAAGCACCATTTGCATGCATATCGTGTGGTTTTGCAGAAAACTGCGTCCGCGTCTACCAAAAGATGCATGTGCATGCTTAAAACGCGTTTTGGCACAAATCCATGTGCGGGTGCTAAAAAGAGCAGCATCGGCATGCTTTCACGTCGTTTGGTAGAAATCCACGTGCGCGTTCTGCCAAAAGCACCATTTGCATGCATATCGTGTGGTTTTGCAGAAAACTGCGTCCGCGTCTACCAAAAGATGCATGTGCATGCTTAAAACGCGTTTTGGCACAAATCCATGTGCGGGTGCTAAAAAGAGCAGCATCGGCATGCTTTTCACGTCGTTTGGTAGAAATCGACGTGCGCGTTCAGCCAAAAGCACCATTTGCATGCATATCGTGCGGTTTTGCAGAAACTGCGTCCGCGTATACCAAAAGATGCATGTGCATGCTTAAAACGCGTTTTGGCACAAATCCATGTGCGGGTGCTAAAAAGAGCAGCATCGGCATGCTTTTCACGTCGTTTGGTAGAAATCCACGTGCGCGTTCTGCCAAAAGCACCATTTGCATGCATATCGTGTGGTTTTGCAGAAAACTGCGTCCGCGTCTACCAAAAGATGCATGTGCATGCTTAAAACGCGTTTTGGCACAAATCCATGTGCGGGTGCTAAAAAGAGCAGCATCGGCATGCTTTTCACGTCGTTTGGTAGAAATCCACGTGTGCGTTCTGCCAAAAGCACCATTTGCATGCATATCGTGTGGTTTTGCAGAAAACTGCGTCCGTGTCTACCAAAAGATGCATGTGCATGCTTAAAACGCGTTTTGGCACAAATCCATGTGCGGGTGCTAAAAAGAGCAGCATCGGCATGGTTTTCACGTCGTTTGGTAGAAATCCACGTGCGCGTTCTGCCAAAAGCACCATTTGCATGCATATCGTGTGGTTTTGCAGAAAACTGCGTCCGCGTCTACCAAAAGATGCAAGTGCATGCTTAAAACGCGTTTTGGCAGAAATCCATGTGCGGGTGCTAAAAAGAGCAGCATCGGCATGCTGTTCACGTCGTTTGGTAGAAATCCACGTGCGCGTTCTGCCAAAAGCACCATTTGCATGCATATCGTGCGGTTTTGCAGAAACTGCGTCCGCGTATACCAAAAGATGCATGTGCATGCTTAAAACGCGTTTTGGCACCAATCCATGTGCGGGTGCTAAAAAGAGCAGCATCGGCATGCTTTTCACGTCGTTTGGTAGAAATCCACGTGCGCGTTCTGCCAAAAGCACCATTTGCATGCATATCGTGTGGTTTTGCAGAAAACTGCGTCCGCGTCTACCAAAAGATGCATGTGCATGCTTAAAACGCGTTTTGGCACAAATCCATGTGCGGGTGCTAAAAAGAGCAGCATCGGCATGCTTTTCACGTCGTTTGGTAGAAATCCACGTGCGCGTTCTGCCAAAAGCACCATTTGCATGCATATCGTGTGGTTTTGCAGAAAACTGCGCCCGGGTCTACCAAAAGATGCATGTGCATGCTTAAAACGCGTTTTGGCACAAATCCATGTGCGGGTGCTAAAAAGAGAAGCATCGGCATGCTTTTCACGTCGTTTGGTAGAAATCCACGTGCGCGTTCTGCCAAAAGCACCATTTGCATGCATATCGTGTGGTTTTGCAGAAAACTGCGTCCGCGTCTACCAAAAGATGCATGTGCATGCTTAAAACGCGTTTTGGCACAAATCCATGTGCGGATGCTAAAAAGAGCAGCATCGGCATGCTTTTCACGTCGTTTGGTAGAAATCCACGTGCGGGTTCTGCCAAAAGCACCATTTGCATGCATATCGTGTGGTTTTGCAGAAAACTGCTTCCGCGTCTACCAAAAGATGCATGTGCATGCTTAAAACGCGTTTTGGCACAAATCCATGTGCGGGTGCTAAAAAGAGCAGCATCGGCATGCTTTTCACGTCTTTTGGTAAAAATCCACATCCGCGTTCTGCCAAAAGCACCATTTGCATGCATATCGTGTGGTTTCGCAGAAAACTGCGTCCGCGTCTACCAAAAGTTGCATGTGCATGCTTAAAACGCGTTTTGGCACAAATTTATGTGCGGGTGCTAAAAAGAGCAGCATCGGCATGCTTTTCACGTCGTTTGGAAGAAATCCACGTGCGGGTTCTGCCAAAAGCACCATTTGCATGCGTATCGTGTGGTTTTACAGAAAACTGCTTCGGCGTCTACCAAAAGATGCATGTGCATGCTTAAAACGCGTTTTGGCACAAATCCATGTGCGGGTGCTAAAAAGAGCAGCATCGGCATGCTTTTCACGTCTTTTGGTAAAAATCCACGTCCGCGTTCTGCCAAAAGCACCATTTGCATGCATATCGTGTGGTTTTGCAGAAAACTGCGTCCGCGTCTACCAAAAGATGCATGTGCATGCTTAAAACGCGTTTTGGCACAAATCCATGTGCGGGTGCTAAAAAGAGCAGCATCGGCATGCTTTTCACGTCGTTTGGTAGAAATCCACGTGCGCGTTCAGCCAAAAGCACCATTTGCATGCATATCGTCTGGTTTTGCAGAAAACTGCTTCCGCGTCTACCATAAGATGCATGTGCATGCTTAAAACGCGTTTTGGCACAAATCCATGTGCGGGTGCTAAAAAGAGCAGCATCGGCATGCTTTTCACGTCGTTTGGTAGAAATCCACGTGCGCGTTCTACCAAAAGCACCATTTGCATGCATATCGTGTGGTTTTGCAGAAAACTGCGTCCGCGTCTACCAAAAGATGCATGTGCATGCTTAAAACGCGTTTTGGCACAAATCCATGTGCGGGTGCTAAAAAGAGCAGCATCGGCATGCTTTTCACGTCGTTTGGTAGAAATCCACGTGCGCGTTCTGCCAAAAGCACCATTTGCATGCATATCGTGTGGTTTTGCAGAAAACTGCGTCCGCATCTACCAAAAGATGCATGTGCATGCTTAAAACGCGTTTTGGCACAAATCCATGTGCGGGTGCTAAAAAGAGCAGCATCGGCATGCTTTTCACGTCGTTTGGCAGAAATCCACGTGCGCGTTCTGCCAAAAGCACCATTTGCATGCATATCGTGTGGTTTTGCAGAAAACTGCGTCCGCGTCTACCAAAGATGCATGTGCATGCTTAAAACGCGTTTTGGCACAAATCCATGTGCGGGTGCTAAAAAGAGCAGCATCGGCATGCTTTTCACGTCGTTTGGTAGAAATCCACGTGCGCGTTCTGCCAAAAGCACCATTTGCATGCATATCGTGTGGTTTTGCAGAAAACTGCGTCCGCGTCTACCAAAAGATGCATGTGCATGCTTAAAACGCGTTTTGGCACAAATCCATGTGCGGGTGCTAAAAGAGCAGCATCGGCATGCTTTTCACGTCGTTTGGTAGAAATCCACGTGCGCGTTCTGCCAAAAGCACCATTTGCATGCATATCGTGTGGTTTTGCAGAAAACTGCGTCCGCGTCTACCAAAAGATGCATGTGCATGCTTAAAACGCGTTTTGGCACAAATCCATGTGCGGGTGCTAAAAAGAGCAGCATCGGCATGCTTTTCCCGTCGTTTGGTAGAAATCCACGTGCGCGTTCTGCCAAAAGCACCATTTGCATGCATATCGTGTGGTTTTGCTGAAAACTGCGTCCGCGTCTACCAAAAGATGCATGTGCATGCTTAAACCGCGTTTTGGCACAAATTCATGTGCGGGTGCTAAAAAGAGCACCATCGGCATGCTTTTCACGTCGTTTGGTAGAAATCCACGTGCGCGTTCTACGAAAAGCCCCATTTGCAGGCATATCGTGTGGTTTTGCAGAAAACTGCGTCCGCGTCTACCAAAAGATGCATGTGCATGCTTAAAACGCATTTTGGCACAAATCCATGTGCGGGTGCTAAAAAGAGCAGCATCGGTATGCTTTTCACGTCGTTTGGTAGAAATCCACGTGCCCGTTCTGCCAAAAGCACCATTTGCATGCATATCGTGTGGTTTTGCAGAAAACTGCGTCCGCATCTACCCAAAGATGCATGTGCATGCTTAAAACGCGTTTTGGCACAAATCCATGTGCGGGTGCTAAAAAGAGCAGCATCGGCATGCTTTTCACGTCGTTTGGTAGAAATCCACGTGCGGGTTCTGCCAAAACCACCATTTGCATGCATATCATGTGGTTTTGCAGAAAACTGCTTCCGCGTCTACCAAAAGATGCATGTGCATGCTTAAAACGCGTTTTGGCACAAATCCATGTGCGGGTGCTAAAAAGAGCAGCATCGGCATGCTTTTTACGTCTTTTGGTAAAAATCCACGTCCGCGTTCTGCCAAAAGCACCATTTGCATGCATATCGTGTGGTTTTGCAGAAAACTGCGCCCGGGTCTACCAAAAGATGCATGTGCATGCTTAAAACGCGTTTTGGCACAAATCCATGTGCGGGTGCTAAAAAGAGAAGCATCGGCATGCTTTTCACGTCGTTTGGTAGAAATCCACGTGCGCGTTCTGCCAAAAGCACCATTTGCATGCATATCGTGTGGTTTTGCAGAAAACTGCGTCCGCGTCTACCAAAAGATGCATGTGCATGCTTAAAACGCGTTTTGGCACAAATCCATGTGCGGATGCTAAAAAGAGCAGCATCGGCATGCTTTTCACGTCGTTTGGTAGAAATCCACGTGCGGGTTCTGCCAAAAGCACCATTTGCATGCATATCGTGTGGTTTTGCAGAAAACTGCTTCCGCGTCTACCAAAAGATGCATGTGCATGCTTAAAACGCGTTTTGGCACAAATCCATGTGCGGGTGCTAAAAAGAGCAGCATCGGCATGCTTTTCACGTCTTTTGGTAAAAATCCACGTCCGCGTTCTGCCAAAAGCACCATTTGCATGCATATCGTGTGGTTTCGCAGAAAACTGCGTCCGCGTCTACCAAAAGTTGCATGTGCATGCTTAAAACGCGTTTTGGCACAAATTTATGTGCGGGTGCTAAAAAGAGCAGCATCGGCATGCTTTTCACGTCGTTTGGAAGAAATCCACGTGCGGGTTCTGCCAAAAGCACCATTTGCATGCGTATCGTGTGGTTTTACAGAAAACTGCTTCGGCGTCTACCAAAAGATGCATGTGCATGCTTAAAACGCGTTTTGGCACAAATCCATGTGCGGGTGCTAAAAAGAGCAGCATCGGCATGCTTTTCACGTCTTTTGGTAAAAATCCACGTCCGCGTTCTGCCAAAAGCACCATTTGCATGCATATCGTGTGGTTTTGCAGAAAACTGCGTCCGCGTCTACCAAAAGATGCATGTGCATGCTTAAAACGCGTTTTGGCACAAATCCATGTGCGGGTGCTAAAAAGAGCAGCATCGGCATGCTTTTCACGTCGTTTGGTAGAAATCCACGTGCGCGTTCAGCCAAAAGCACCATTTGCATGCATATCGTCTGGTTTTGCAGAAAACTGCTTCCGCGTCTACCATAAGATGCATGTGCATGCTTAAAACGCGTTTTGGCACAAATCCATGTGCGGGTGCTAAAAAGAGCAGCATCGGCATGCTTTTCACGTCGTTTGGTAGAAATCCACGTGCGCGTTCTACCAAAAGCACCATTTGCATGCATATCGTGTGGTTTTGCAGAAAACTGCGTCCGCGTCTACCAAAAGATGCATGTGCATGCTTAAAACGCGTTTTGGCACAAATCCATGTGCGGGTGCAAAAAAGAGCAGCATCGGCATGCTTTTCACGTCGTTTGGTAGAAATCCACGTGCGCGTTCTGCCAAAAGCACCATTTGCATGCATATCGTGTGGTTTTGCAGAAAACTGCGTCCGCATCTACCAAAAGATGCATGTGCATGCTTAAAACGCGTTTTGGCACAAATCCATGTGCGGGTGCTAAAAAGAGCAGCATCGGCATGCTTTTCACGTCGTTTGGTAGAAATCCACGTGCGCGCTCTGCCAAAAGCACCATTTGCATGCATATCGTGTGGTTTTGCAGAAAACTGCGTCCGCGTCTACCAAAGATGCATGTGCATGCTTAAAACGCGTTTTGGCACAAATCCATGTGCGGGTGCTAAAAAGAGCAGCATCGGCATGCTTTTCACGTCGTTTGGTAGAAATCCACGTGCGCGTTCTGCCAAAAGCACATTTGCATGCATATCGTGTGGTTTTGCAGAAAACTGCGTCCGCGTCTACCAAAAGATGCATGTGCATGCTTAAAACGCGTTTTGGCACAAATCCATGTGCGGGTGCTAAAAGAGCAGCATCGGCATGCTTTTCACGTCGTTTGGTAGAAATCCACGTGCGCGTTCTGCCAAAAGCACCATTTGCATGCATATCGTGTGGTTTTGCAGAAAACTGCGTCCGCGTCTACCAAAAGATGCATGTGCATGCTTAAAACGCGTTTTGGCACAAATCCATGTGCGGGTGCTAAAAAGAGCAGCATCGGCATGCTTTTCCCGTCGTTTGGTAGAAATCCACGTGCGCGTTCTGCCAAAAGCACCATTTGCATGCATATCGTGTGGTTTTGCTGAAAACTGCGTCCGCGTCTACCAAAAGATGCATGTGCATGCTTAAACCGCGTTTTGGCACAAATTTATGTGCGGGTGCTAAAAAGAGCACCATCGGCATGCTTTTCACGTCGTTTGGTAGAAATCCACGTGCGCGTTCTACGAAAAGCCCCATTTGCAGGCATATCGTGTGGTTTTGCAGAAAACTGCGTCCGCGTCTACCAAAAGATGCATGTGCATGCTTAAAACGCATTTTGGCACAAATCCATGTGCGGGTGCTAAAAAGAGCAGCATCGGTATGCTTTTCACGTCGTTTGGTAGAAATCCACGTGCCCGTTCTGCCAAAAGCACCATTTGCATGCATATCGTGTGGTTTTGCAGAAAACTGCGTCCGCATCTACCCAAAGATGCATGTGCATGCTTAAAACGCGTTTTGGCACAAATCCATGTGCGGGTGCTAAAAAGAGCAGCATCGGCATGCTTTTCACGTCGTTTGGTAGAAATCCACGTGCGGGTTCTGCCAAAACCACCATTTGCATGCATATCATGTGGTTTTGCAGAAAACTGCTTCCGCGTCTACCAAAAGATGCATGTGCATGCTTAAAACGCGTTTTGGCACAAATCCATGTGCGGGTGCTAAAAAGAGCAGCGTCGGCATGCTTTTTACGTCTTTTGGTAAAAATCCACGTCCGCGTTCTGCCAAAAGCACCATTTGCATGCATATCGTGTGGTTTTGCAGAAAACTGCGTCCGCGTCTACCAAAAGATGCATGTGCATGCTTAAAACGCGTTTTGGCACAAATCCATGTGCGGGTGCTAAAAAGAGCAGCATCGGCATGCTTTTCACGTCGTTTGGTAGAAATCCACGTGCGCGTTCTGCCAAAAGCACCATTTGCATGCATATCGTGTGGTTTTGCAGAAAACTGCTTCCGCGTCTACCAAAAGATGCATGTGCATGCTTAAAACGCGTTTTGGCACAAATCCATGTGCGGGTGCTAAAAAGAGCAGCATCGGCATGCTTTTCACGTCGTTTGGTAGAAGTGCACGTGCGCGTTCTGCCAAAAGCACCATTTGCATGCATATCGTGTGGTTTTGCAGAAAATTACGTCCGCGTCTACCAAAAGATGCATGTGTATGCTTAAACCGCGTTTTGGCACAAATCCATGTGCGGGTGCTAAAAAGAGCAGCATCGGCATGCTTTTCACGTCGTTTGGTAGAAATCCACGCGCGCGTTCTGCCAAAAGCACCATTTGCATGCATATCGTGTGGTTTTGCAGAAAACTGCGTCCGCGTCTACCAAAAGATGCATGTGCATGCTTAAAACGCGTTTTGGCACAAATCCATGTGCGGGTGCTAAAAAGAGCAGCATCGGCATGCTTTTCACGTCGTTTGGTAGAAATCCACGTGCGCATTCTGGCAAAAGCACCATTTGCATGCATATCGTGAGGTTTTGCAGAAAACTGCGTCCGCGTCTACCAAAAGATGCATGTGCATGCTTAAACGCGTTTTGGCACAAATACATGTGCGGGTGCTAAAAAGAGAGCATCGGCATGCTTTTCACGTCGTTTGGTAGAAATGCACGTGCGCGTTCTGCTAAAAGCACCATTTGCATGCATATCGTGTGGTTTTGCAGAAAACTGCGTCCGCGTCTACCAAAAGATGTATGTGCATGCTAAAACGCGTTTTGGCACAAATCCATGTGCGGGTGCTAAAAAGAGCGGCATCGGCATGCTTTTCACGTCGTTTGGTAGAAATCCACGTGCGCGTTCTGCCAAAAGCACCATTTGCATGCATATCGTGTGGTTTTGCAGAAAACTGCGTCCGCGTCTACCAAAAGATGCATGTGCATGCTTAAAACGCGTTTTGGCACAAATCCATGTGCGGATGCTAAAAAGAGCAGCATCGGCATGCTTTTCACGTCGTTTGGTAAAAATCCACGTGCGCGTTCTGCCAAAAGCACCATTTGCATGCATATCGTGTGGTTTTGCAGAAAACTGCGTCCGCGTCTACCAAAAGATGCATGTGCATGCTTAAAACGCGTTTTGGCACAAATCCATGTGCGGGTGCTAAAAAGAGCAGCATCGGTATGCTTTTCAAGTCGTTTGGTAGAAATCCACGTGCCCGTTCTGCCAAAAGCACCATTTGCATGCATATCGTGTGGTTTTGCAGAAAACTGCGTCCGCGTCTACCCAAAGATGCATGTGCATGCTTAAAACGCGTTTTGGCACAAATCCATGTGCGGGTGCTAAAAAGAGCAGCATCGGCATGCTTTTCACGTCGTTTGGTAGAAATCCACGTAAGCGTTCTGTCAAAAGCACCATTTGCATGCATATCGTGTGGTTTTGCAGAAAACTGCTTCCGCGTCTACCAAAAGATGCATGTGCATGCTTAAAACGCGTTTTGGCTCAAATCCATGTGCGGGTGCTAAAAAGAGCAGCATAGGCATGCTTTTCACGTCTTTTGGTAAAAATCCACGTGCGCGTTCTGCCAAAAGCAACATTTGCATGCATATCGTGTGGTTTTGCAGAAAACTGCGTCCGCGTCTACCAAAAGATGCATGTGCATGCTTAAAACGCGTTTTGGCACAAATCTATGTGCGGGCGCTAAAAAGAGCAGCATCGGCATGCTTTTCACGTCGTTTGGTAGAAATCCACGTGCGCGTTCTGCCAAAAGCACCATTTGCATGCATATCGTCTGGTTTTGCAGAAAACTGCGTCCGCGTCTACCAAAAGATGCATGTGCATGCTTAACACGCGTTTTGGCACAAATCCATGTGCGGGTGCTAAAAAGAGCAGCATCGGCTTGCTTTTCACGTCGTTTGGTAGAAATCCACGTGCGCGTTCTGCCAAAAGCACCATTTGCATGCATATTGTGTGGTTTTGCAGAAAACTGCGTCCGCGTCTACCAAAAGATGCATGTGCATGCTTAAAACGCGTTTTGGCACAAATCCATGTGCGGGTGCTAAAAAGAGCAGCATCGGCATGCTTTTCACGTCGTTTGGTAGAAATCCACGTGCGCGTTCTGCCAAAAGCACCATTTGCATGCATATCGTGTGGTTTTGCAGAAAACTGCGTCCGCGTCTACCAAAGAGATGCATGTTCATGCTTAAACCGCGTTTTGGCACAAATCCATGTGCGGGTGCTAAAAAGAGCAGCATCGGCATGCTTTTCACGTCGTTTGGTAGAAATCCACGTGCGCGTTCTGCCAAAAGCACCATTTGCATGCATATCGTGCGGTTTTGCAGAAAACTGCGTCCGCGTCTACCAAAAGATGCATGTGCATGCTTAAAACGCGTTTTGGCACAAATCCATGTGCGGGTGCTAAAAAGAGCAGCATCGGCATGCTTTTCACGTCGTTTGGTAGAAATCCACGTGCGCGTTCTGCCAAAAGCACCATTTGCATGCATATCGTGTGGTTTTGCAGAAAACTGCGTCCGCGTCTACCAAAAGATGCATGTGCATGCTTAAAACGCGTTTTGGCACAAATCCATGTGCGGGTGCTAAAAAGAGCAGCATCGGCATGCTTTTCACGTCGTTTGGTAGAAATCCACGTGCGTGTTCTGCCAAAAGCACCATTTGCATGCATATCGTGTGGTTTTGCAGAAAACTGCGTCCGCGTCTGCCAAAAGATGCACGTGCATGCTTAAACCGCGTTTTGGCACAAATCCATGTGCGGGTGCTAAAAAGAGCAGCATCGGCATGCGTTTCACGTCGTTTGGTAGAAATCCACGTGCGCGTTCTGCCAAAAGCACCATTTGCATGCATATCGTGTGGTTTTGCAGAAAACTGCGTCCGCGTCTACCAAAAGATGCATGTGCATGCTTAAAACGCGTTTTGGCACAAATACATGTGCGGGTGCTAAAAAGAGAGCATCGGCATGCTTTTCACGTCTTTTGGTAGAAATGCACGTGCGCGTTCTGCCAAAAGCACCATTTGCATGCATATCGTGTGGTTTTGCAGAAAACTGCGTCCGCGTCTACCAAAAGATGCATGTGCATGCTTAAAACGCGTTTTGGCACAAATCCATGTGCGGGTGCTAAAAAGAGCAGCATCGGCATGCTTTTCACGTCGTTTGGTAGAAATCCACGTGCGCGTTCTGCCAAAAGCACCATTTGCATGCATATCGTGTGGTTTTGCAGAAAACTGCGTCCGGGTCTACCAAAAGGTGCATGTGCATGCTTAAAACGCGTTTTGGCACAAATCCATGTGCGGGTGCTAAAAAGAGCAGCATCGGTATGCTTTTCACGTCGTTTGGTAGAAATCCACGTGCCCGTTCTACCAAAAGCACCATTTGCATGCATATCGTGTGGTTTTGTAGAAAACTGCGTCCGCGTCTACCCAAAGATGCATGTGCATGCTTAAAACGCGTTTTGGCACAAATCCATGTGCGGGTGCTAAAAAGAGCAGCATCGGCATGCTTTTCACGTCGTTTGGTAGAAATCCACGTGCGCGTTCTGCCAAAAGCACCATTTGCATGCATATCGTGTGGTTTTGCAGAAAACTGCTTCCGCGTCTACCAAAAGATGCATGTGCATGCTTAAAACGCGTTTTGGCACAAATCCATGTGCGGGTGCTAAAAAGAGCAGCATCGGCATGCTTTTCACGTCTTTTGGTAAAAATCCACGTGCGCCTTCTGCCAAAAGCACCATTTGCATGCATATCATGTGGTTTTGCAGAAAACTGCGTCCGCGTCTACCAAAAGATGCATGTGCATGCTTAAAACGCGTTTTGGCACAAATCCATGTGCGGGAGCTAAAAAGAGCAGCATCGGCATGCTTTTCACGTCGTTTGGTAGAAATCCACGCACGCGTTCTGCCAAAGGCACCATTTGCATGCATATCGTGCGGTTTTGCAGAAAACTGCGTCCGCGTCTACCAAAAGATGCATGTGCATGCTTAAACCGCGTTTTGGCACAAATCCATGTGCGGGTGCTAAAAAGAGCAGCATCGGCATGCTTTTCACGTCGTTTGGTAGAAATCCACGTGCGCGTTCTGCCAAAAGCACCATTTGCATGCATATCGTGTGGTTTTGCAGAAAACTGCTTCCGCGTCTACCAAAAGATGCATGTGCATGCTTAAAACGCGTTTTGGCACAAATCCATGTGCGGGTGCTAAAAAGAGCAGCATCGGCATGCTTTTCACGTCGTTTGGTAGAAATCCACGTGCCCGTTCTACCAAAAGCACCATTTGCATGCATATCGTGTGGTTTTGCAGAAAACTGCGTCCGCGTCTACCCAAAGATGCATGTGCATGCTTAAAACGCGTTTTGGCACAAATCCATGTGCGGGTGCTAAAAAGAGCAGCATCGGCATGCTTTTCACGTCGTTTGGTAGAAATCCACGTGCGCGTTCTGCCAAAAGCACCATTTGCATGCATATCGTGTGGTTTTGCAGAAAACTGCTTCCGCGTCTACCAAAAGATGCATGTGCATGCTTAAAACGCGTTTTGGCACAAATCCATGTGCGGGTGCTAAAAAGAGCAGCATCGGCATGCTTTTCACGTCTTTTGGTAAAAATCCACGTGCGCCTTCTGCCAAAAGCACCATTTGCATGCATATCATGTGGTTTTGCAGAAAACTGCGTCCGCGTCTACCAAAAGATGCATGTGCATGCTTAAAACGCGTTTTGGCACAAATCCATGTGCGGGAGCTAAAAAGAGCAGCATCGGCATGCTTTTCACGTCGTTTGGTAGAAATCCACGCACGCGTTCTGCCAAAGGCACCATTTGCATGCATATCGTGCGGTTTTGCAGAAAACTGCGTCCGCGTCTACCAAAAGATGCATGTGCATGCTTAAACCGCGTTTTGGCACAAATCCATGTGCGGGTGCTAAAAAGAGCAGCATCGGCATGCTTTTCACGTCGTTTGGTAGAAATCCACGTGCGCGTTCTGCCAAAAGCACCATTTGCATGCATATCGTGTGGTTTTGCAGAAAACTGCTTCCGCGTCTACCAAAAGATGCATGTGCATGCTTAAAACGCGTTTTGGCACAAATCCATGTGCGGGTGCTAAAAAGAGCAGCATCGGCATGCTTTTCACGTCGTTTGGTAGAAATCCACGTGCGCGTTCTGCCAAAAGCACCATTTGCATTCATATCGTGTGGTTTTGCAGAAAACTGCGTCCGCGTCTACCAAAAGATGCATGTGCATGCTTAAAACGCGTTTTGGCACAAATCCATGTGCGGGTGCTAAAAAGAGCAGCATCGGCATGCTTTTCACGTCGTTTGGTAGAAATACACGTGCGCGTTCTGCCAAAAGCACCATTTGCATGCATATCGTGTGGTTTTGCAGAAAACTGCGTCCGCGTCTACCAAAAGATGCATGTGCATGCTTAAAACGCGTTTTGGCACAAATCCATGTGCGGGTGCTAAAAAGAGCAGCATCGGCATGCTTTTCACGTCGTTTGGTAGAAATACACGTGCGCGTTCTGCCAAAAGCACCATTTGCATGCATATCGTGTGGTTTTGCAGAAAACTGCGTCCGCGTCTACCAAAAGATGCATGTGCATGCTTAAAACGCGTTTTGGCACAAATGCATGTGCGGGTGCTAAAAAGAGCAGCATCGGCATGCTTTTCACGTCGTTTGGTAGAAATCCACGTCCGCGTTCTGCCAAAAGCACCATTTGCATGCAGATCGTGTGGTTTTGCAGAAAACTGCGTCCGCGTCTACCAAAAGATGCATGTGCATGCTTAAAACGTGTTTTGGCACAAATCCATGTGCGGGTGCTAAAAACAGCAGCATCGGCATGCTTTTCACGTCGTTTGGTAAAAATCCACGTCCGCATTCTGCCAAAAGCACCATTTGCATGCATATCGTGTGGTTTTGCAGAAAACTGCGTCCGCGTCTACCAAAAGATGCATGTGCATACTTAAAACGTGTTTTGGCACAAATCCATGTGCGGGTGCTAAAAAGAGCAGCATCGGCATGCTTTTCACTTCGTTTGGTAGAAATCCACGTGCGCGTTCTGCCAAAAGCACCATTTGCATGCATATCGTGTGGTTTTGCATAAAAAAGCATCCGCGTCTACCAAAAGATGCATGTGCATGCTTAAAACGCGTTTTGGCACAAATGCATGTGCGGGTGCTAAAAAGAGCAGCATCGGCATGCTTTTCACGTCGTTTGGTAGAAATCCGCGTGCGCGTTCTGCCAAAAGCACCATTTGCATGCATATCGTGTGGTTTTGCAGAAAACTGCGTCCGCGTCTACCAAAAGATGCATGTGCATGCTTAAAACGCGTTTTGGCACAAATGCATGTGCGGGTGCTAAAAAGAGCAGCATCGGCATGCTTTTCACGTCGTTTGGTAGAAATCCACGTCCGCGTTCTGCCAAAAGCACCATTTGCATGCATATCGTGTGGTTTTGCAGAAAACTGCGTCCGCGTCTACCAAAAGATGCATGTGCATGCTTAAACCGCGTTTTGGCACAAATCCATGTGCGGGTGCTAAAAAGAGCAGCATCGGCATGCTTTTCACGTCGTTTGGTAGAAATCCACGTGCGCGTTCTGCCAAAAGCACCATTTGCATGCATATCGTGCGGTTTTGCAGAAAACTGCGTCCGCGTCTACCAAAAGATGCATGTGCATGCTTAAAACGCGTTTTGGCACAAATCCATGTGCGGGTGCTAAAAAGAGCAGCATCGGCATGCTTTTCACGTCGTTTGGTAGAAATCCACGTGCGCGTTCTGCCAAAAGCACCATTTGCATGCATATCGTGTGGTTTTGCAGAAAACTGCGTCCGCGTCTACCAAAAGATGCATGTGCATGCTTAAAACGCGTTTTGGCACAAATCCATGTGCGGGTGCTAAAAAGAGCAGCATCGGCATGCTTTTCACGTCGTTTGGTAGAAATCCACGTGCGCGTTCTGCCAAAAGCACCATTTGCATGCATATCGTGTGGTTTTGCAGAAAACTGCGTCCGCGTCTGCCAAAAGATGCATGTGCATGCTTAAACCGCGTTTTGGCACAAATCCATGTGCGGGTGCTAAAAAGAGCAGCATCGGCATGCGTTTCACGTCGTTTGGTAGAAATCCACGGGCGCGTTCTGCCAAAAGCACCATTTGCATGCATATCGTGTGGTTTTGCAGAAAACTGCGTCCGCGTCAACCAAAAGATGCATGTGCATGCTTAAAACGCGTTTTGGCACAAATACATGTGCGGGTGCTAAAAAGAGCAGCATCGGCATGCGTTTCACGTCGTTTGGTAGAAATCCACGTGCGCGTTCTGCCAAAAGCACCATTTGCATGCATATCGTGTGGTTTTGCAGAAAACTGCGTCCGCGTCAACCAAAAGATGCATGTGCATGCTTAAAACGCGTTTTGGCACAAATACATGTGCGGGTGCTAAAAAGAGAGCATCGGCATGCTTTTCACGTCGTTTGGTAGAAATGCACGTGCGCGTTCTGCCAAAAGCACCATTTGCATGCATATCGTGTGGTTTTGCAGAAAACTGCGTCCGCGTCTACCAAAAGATGCATGTGCATGCTTAAAACGCGTTTTGGCACAAATCCATGTGCGGGTGCTAAAAAGAGCAGCATCGGCATGCTTTTCACGTCGTTTGGTAGAAATCCACGTGCGCGTTCCGCCAAAAGCACCATTTGCATGCATATCGTGTGGTTTTGCAGAAAACTGCGTCCGGGTCTACCAAAAGATGCATGTGCATGCTTAAAACGCGTTTTGGCACAAATCCATGTGCGGGTGCTAAAAAGAGCAGCATCGGTATGCTTTTCACGTCGTTTGGTAGAAATCCACGTGACCGTTCTCCCCAAAGCACCATTTGCATGCATATCGTGTGGTTTTGTAGAAAACTGCGTCCGCGTCTACCCAAAGATGCATGTGCATGCTTAAACCGCGTTTTGGCACAAATCCATGTGCGGGTGCTAAAAAGAGCAGCATCGGCATGCTTTTCACGTCGTTTGGTAGAAATCCACGTGCGCGTTCTGCCAAAAGCACCATTTGCATGCATATCGTGTGGTTTTGCAGAAAACTGCTTCCGCGTCTACCAAAAGATGCATGTGCATGCTTAAAACGCGTTTTGGCACAAATCCATGTGCGGGTGCTAAAAAGAGCAGCATCGGCATGCTTTTCACGTCTTTTGGTAAAAATCCACGTGCGCCTTCTGCCAAAAGCACCATTTGCATGCATATCGTGTGGTTTTGCAGAAAACTGCGTCCGCGTCTACCAAAAGATGCATGTGCATGCTTAAAACGCGTTTTGGCACAAATCCATGTGCGGGAGCTAAAAAGAGCAGCATCGGCATGCTTTTCACGTCGTTTGGTAGAAATCCACGTACGCGTTCTGCCAAAAGCACCATTTGCATGCATATCGTGTGGTTTTGCAGAAAACTGCGTCCACGTCTACCAAAAGATGCATGTGCATGCTTAAACCGCGTTTTGGCACAAATCCATGTGCGGGTGCTAAAAAGAGCAGCATCGGCATGCTTTTCACGTCGTTTGGTAGAAATCCACGTGCGCGTTCTGCCAAAAGCACCATTTGCATGCATATCGTGTGGTTTTGCAGAAAACTGCGTCCGCGTCTGCCAAAAGATGCATGTGCATGCTTAAACCGCGTTTTGGCACAAATCCATGTGCGGGTGCTAAAAAGAGCAGCATCGGCATGCGTTTCACGTCGTTTGGTAGAAATCCACGTGCGCGTTCTGCCAAAAGCACCATTTGCATGCATATCGTGTGGTTTTGCAGAAAACTGCGTCCGCGTCAACCAAAAGATGCATGTGCATGCTTAAAACGCGTTTTGGCACAAATACATGTGCGGGTGCTAAAAAGAGAGCATCGGCATGCTTTTCACGTCGTTTGGTAGAAATCCACGTGCGCGTTCTGCCAAAAGCACCATTTGCATGCATATCGTGTGGTTTTGCAGAAAACTGCGTCCGCGTCAACCAAAAGATGCATGTGCATGCTTAACACGCGTTTTGGCACAAATCCATGTGCGGGTGCTAAAAAGAGCAGCATCGGCTTGCTTTTCACGTCGTTTGGTAGAAATCCACGTGCGCGTTCTGCCAAAAGCACCATTTGCATGCATATCGTGTGGTTTTGCAGAAAACTGCGTCCGCGTCAACCAAAAGATGCATGTGCATGCTTAAAACGCGTTTTGGCACAAATACATGTGCGGGTGCTAAAAAGAGAGCATCGGCATGCTTTTCACGTCGTTTGGTAGAAATGCACGTGCGCGTTCTGCCAAAAGCACCATTTGCATGCATATCGTGTGGTTTTGCAGAAAACTGCGTCCGCGTCTACCAAAAGATGCATGTGCATGCTTAAAACGCGTTTTGGCACAAATCCATGTGCGGGTGCTAAAAAGAGCAGCATCGGCATGCTTTTCACGTCGTTTGGTAGAAATCCACGTGCGCGTTCCGCCAAAAGCACCATTTGCATGCATATCGTGTGGTTTTGCAGAAAACTGCGTCCGGGTCTACCAAAAGATGCATGTGCATGCTTAAAACGCGTTTTGGCACAAATCCATGTGCGGGTGCTAAAAAGAGCAGCATCGGTATGCTTTTCACGTCGTTTGGTAGAAATCCACGTGACCGTTCTCCCCAAAGCACCATTTGCATGCATATCGTGTGGTTTTGTAGAAAACTGCGTCCGCGTCTACCCAAAGATGCATGTGCATGCTTAAACCGCGTTTTGGCACAAATCCATGTGCGGGTGCTAAAAAGAGCAGCATCGGCATGCTTTTCACGTCGTTTGGTAGAAATCCACGTGCGCGTTCTGCCAAAAGCACCATTTGCATGCATATCGTGTGGTTTTGCAGAAAACTGCTTCCGCGTCTACCAAAAGATGCATGTGCATGCTTAAAACGCGTTTTGGCACAAATCCATGTGCGGGTGCTAAAAAGAGCAGCATCGGCATGCTTTTCACGTCTTTTGGTAAAAATCCACGTGCGCCTTCTGCCAAAAGCACCATTTGCATGCATATCGTGTGGTTTTGCAGAAAACTGCGTCCGCGTCTACCAAAAGATGCATGTGCATGCTTAAAACGCGTTTTGGCACAAATCCATGTGCGGGAGCTAAAAAGAGCAGCATCGGCATGCTTTTCACGTCGTTTGGTAGAAATCCACGTACGCGTTCTGCCAAAAGCACCATTTGCATGCATATCGTGTGGTTTTGCAGAAAACTGCGTCCACGTCTACCAAAAGATGCATGTGCATGCTTAAACCGCGTTTTGGCACAAATCCATGTGCGGGTGCTAAAAAGAGCAGCATCGGCATGCTTTTCACGTCGTTTGGTAGAAATCCACGTGCGCGTTCTGCCAAAAGCACCATTTGCATGCATATCGTGTGGTTTTGCAGAAAACTGCGTCCGCGTCTGCCAAAAGATGCATGTGCATGCTTAAACCGCGTTTTGGCACAAATCCATGTGCGGGTGCTAAAAAGAGCAGCATCGGCATGCGTTTCACGTCGTTTGGTAGAAATCCACGTGCGCGTTCTGCCAAAAGCACCATTTGCATGCATATCGTGTGGTTTTGCAGAAAACTGCGTCCGCGTCAACCAAAAGATGCATGTGCATGCTTAAAACGCGTTTTGGCACAAATACATGTGCGGGTGCTAAAAAGAGAGCATCGGCATGCTTTTCACGTCGTTTGGTAGAAATCCACGTGCGCGTTCTGCCAAAAGCACCATTTGCATGCATATCGTGTGGTTTTGCAGAAAACTGCGTCCGCGTCAACCAAAAGATGCATGTGCATGCTTAACACGCGTTTTGGCACAAATCCATGTGCGGGTGCTAAAAAGAGCAGCATCGGCTTGCTTTTCACGTCGTTTGGTAGAAATCCACGTGCGCGTTCTGCCAAAAGCACCATTTGCATGCATATCGTGTGGTTTTGCAGAAAACTGCGTCCGCGTCTACCAAAAGATGCATGTGCATGCTTAAAACGCGTTTTGGCACAAATCCATGTGCGGGTGCTAAAAAGAGCAGCATCGGCATGCTTTTCACGTCGTTTGGTAGAAATCCACGTGCGCGTTCTGCCAAAAGCACCATTTGCATGCATATCGTGTGGTTTTGCAGAAAACTGCGTCCGCGTCTACCAAAGAGATGCATGTTCATGCTTAAACCGCGTTTTGGCACAAATCCATGTGCGGGTGCTAAAAATAGCAGCATCGGCATGCTTTTCACGTCGTTTGGTAGAAATCCACGTGCGCGTTCTGCCAAAAGCACCATTTGCATGCATATCGTGCGGTTTTGCAGAAAACTGCGTCCGCGTCTACCAAAAGATGCATGTGCATGCTTAAAACGCGTTTTGGCACAAATCCATGTGCGGGTGCTAAAAAGAGCAGCATCGGCATGCTTTTCACGTCGTTTGGTAGAAATCCACGTGCGCGTTCTGCCAAAAGCACCATTTGCATGCATATCGTGTGGTTTTGCAGAAAACTGCGTCCGCGTCTACCAAAAGATGCATGTGCATGCTTAAAACGCGTTTTGGCACAAATCCATGTGCGGGTGCTAAAAAGAGCAGCATCGGCATGCTTTTCACGTCGTTTGATAGAAATCCACGTGCGTGTTCTGCCAAAAGCACCATTTGCATGCATATCGTGTGGTTTTGCAGAAAACTGCGTCCGCGTCTGCCAAAAGATGCATGTGCATGCTTAAACCGCGTTTTGGCACAAATCCATGTGCGGGTGCTAAAAAGAGCAGCATCGGCATGCGTTTCACGTCGTTTGGTAGAAATCCACGTGCGCGTTCTGCCAAAAGCACCATTTGCATGCATATCGTGTGGTTTTGCAGAAAACTGCGTCCGCGTCTACCAAAAGATGCATGTGCATGCTTAAAACGCGTTTTGGCACAAATACATGTGCGGGTGCTAAAAAGAGAGCATCGGCATGCTTTTCACGTCTTTTGGTAGAAATGCACGTGCGCGTTCTGCCAAAAGCACCATTTGCATGCATATCGTGTGGTTTTGCAGAAAACTGCGTCCGCGTCTACCAAAAGATGCATGTGCATGCTTAAAACGCGTTTTGGCACAAATCCATGTGCGGGTGCTAAAAAGAGCAGCATCGGCATGCTTTTCACGTCGTTTGGTAGAAATCCACGTGCGCGTTCTGCCAAAAGCACCATTTGCATGCATATCGTGTGGTTTTGCAGAAAACTGCGTCCGGGTCTACCAAAAGATGCATGTGCATGCTTAAAACGCGTTTTGGCACAAATCCATGTGCGGGTGCTAAAAAGAGCAGCATCGGTATGCTTTTCACGTCGTTTGGTAGAAATCCACGTGCCCGTTCTACCAAAAGCACCATTTGCATGCATATCGTGTGGTTTTGTAGAAAACTGCGTCCGCGTCTACCCAAAGATGCATGTGCATGCTTAAAACGCGTTTTGGCACAAATCCATGTGCGGGTGCTAAAAAGAGCAGCATCGGCATGCTTTTCACGTCGTTTGGTAGAAATCCACGTGCGCGTTCTGCCAAAAGCACCATTTGCATGCATATCGTGTGGTTTTGCAGAAAACTGCTTCCGCGTCTACCAAAAGATGCATGTGCATGCTTAAAACGCGTTTTGGCACAAATCCATGTGCGGGTGCTAAAAAGAGCAGCATCGGCATGCTTTTCACGTCTTTTGGTAAAAATCCACGTGCGCCTTCTGCCAAAAGCACCATTTGCATGCATATCATGTGGTTTTGCAGAAAACTGCGTCCGCGTCTACCAAAAGATGCATGTGCATGCTTAAAACGCGTTTTGGCACAAATCCATGTGCGGGAGCTAAAAAGAGCAGCATCGGCATGCTTTTCACGTCGTTTGGTAGAAATCCACGTACGCGTTCTGCCAAAGGCACCATTTGCATGCATATCGTGCGGTTTTGCAGAAAACTGCGTCCGCGTCTACCAAAAGATGCATGTGCATGCTTAAACCGCGTTTTGGCACAAATCCATGTGCGGGTGCTAAAAAGAGCAGCATCGGCATGCTTTTCACGTCGTTTGGTAGAAATCCACGTGCGCGTTCTGCCAAAAGCACCATTTGCATGCATATCGTGTGGTTTTGCAGAAAACTGCTTCCGCGTCTACCAAAAGATGCATGTGCATGCTTAAAACGCGTTTTGGCACAAATCCATGTGCGGGTGCTAAAAAGAGCAGCATCGGCATGCTTTTCACGTCGTTTGGTAGAAATCCACGTGCGCGTTCTGCCAAAAGCACCATTTGCATTCATATCGTGTGGTTTTGCAGAAAACTGCGTCCGCGTCTACCAAAAGATGCATGTGCATGCTTAAAACGCGTTTTGGCACAAATCCATGTGCGGGTGCTAAAAAGAGCAGCATCGGCATGCTTTTCACGTCGTTTGGTAGAAATACACGTGCGCGTTCTGCCAAAAGCACCATTTGCATGCATATCGTGTGGTTTTGCAGAAAACTGCGTCCGCGTCTACCAAAAGATGCATGTGCATGCTTAAAACGCGTTTTGGCACAAATGCATGTGCGGGTGCTAAAAAGAGCAGCATCGGCATGCTTTTCACGTCGTTTGGTAGAAATCCACGTCCGCGTTCTGCCAAAAGCACCATTTGCATGCAGATCGTGTGGTTTTGCAGAAAACTGCGTCCGCGTCTACCAAAAATGCATGTGCATGCTTAAAACGTGTTTTGGCACAAATCCATGTGCGGGTGCTAAAAACAGCAGCATCGGCATGCTTTTCACGTCGTTTGGTAAAAATCCACGTCCGCATTCTGCCAAAAGCACCATTTGCATGCATATCGTGTGGTTTTGCAGAAAACTGCGTCCGCGTCTACCAAAAGATGCATGTGCATACTTAAAACGTGTTTTGGCACAAATCCATGTGCGGGTGCTAAAAAGAGCAGCATCGGCATGCTTTTCACTTCGTTTGGTAGAAATCCACGTGCGCGTTCTGCCAAAAGCACCATTTGCATGCATATCGTGTGGTTTTGCATAAAAAAGCATCCGCGTCTACCAAAAGATGCATGTGCATGCTTAAAACGCGTTTTGGCACAAATGCATGTGCGGGTGCTAAAAAGAGCAGCATCGGCATGCTTTTCACGTCGTTTGGTAGAAATCCACGTCCGCGTTCTGCCAAAAGCACCATTTGCATGCAGATCGTGTGGTTTTGCAGAAAACTGCGTCCGCGTCTACCAAAAGATGCATGTGCATGCTTAAAACGTGTTTTGGCACAAATCCATGTGCGGGTGCTAAAAACAGCAGCATCGGCATGCTTTTCACGTCGTTTGGTAGAAATCCACGTCCGCATTCTGCCAAAAGCACCATTTGCATGCATATCGTGTGCTTTTGCAGAAAACTGCGTCCGCGTCTACCAAAAGATGCATGTGCATGCTTAAAACGCGTTTTGGCACAAATCCATGTGCGGGTGCTAAAAAGAGCAGCATCGGCATGCTTTTCACGTCGTTTGGTAGAAATCCACGTGCGCGTTCTGAAAAAAGCACCATTTGCATGCATATCGTGTGGTTTTGCAGAAAACTGCGTCCGCGTCTGCCAAAAGATGCATGTGCATGCTTAAACCGCGTTTTGGCACAAATCCATGTGCGGGTGCTAAAAAGAGCAGCATCGGCATGCGTTTCACGTCGTTTGGTAGAAATCCACGTGCGCGTTCTGCCAAAAGCACCATTTGCATGCATATCGTGTGGTTTTGCAGAAAACTGCGTCCGCGTCAACCAAAAGATGCATGTGCATGCTTAAAACGCGTTTTGGCACAAATACATGTGCGGGTGCTAAAAAGAGAGCATCGGCATGCTTTTCACGTCGTTTGGTAGAAATGCACGTGCGCGTTCTGCCAAAAGCACCATTTGCATGCATATCGTGTGGTTTTGCAGAAAACTGCGTCCGCGTCTACCAAAAGATGCATGTGCATGCTTAAAACGCGTTTTGGCACAAATCCATGTGCGGGTGCTAAAAAGAGCAGCATCGGCATGCTTTTCACGTCGTTTGGTAGAAATCCACGTGCGCGTTCCGCCAAAAGCACCATTTGCATGCATATCGTCTGGTTTTGCAGAAAACTGCGTCCGCGTCTACCAAAAGATGCATGTGCATGCTTAACACGCGTTTTGGCACAAATCCATGTGCGGGTGCTAAAAAGAGCAGCATCGGCTTGCTTTTCACGTCGTTTGGTAGAAATCCACGTGCGCGTTCTGCCAAAAGCACCATTTGCATGCATATCGTGTGGTTTTGCAGAAAACTGCGTCCGCGTCTACCAAAAGATGCATGTGCATGCTTAAAACGCGTTTTGGCACAAATCCATGTGCGGGTGCTAAAAAGAGCAGCATCGGCATGCTTTTCACGTCGTTTGGTAGAAATCCACGTGCGCGTTCTGCCAAAAGCACCATTTGCATGCATATCGTGTGGTTTTGCAGAAAACTGCGTCCGCGTCTACCAAAGAGATGCATGTTCATGCTTAAACCGCGTTTTGGCACAAATCCATGTGCGGGTGCTAAAAAGAGCAGCATCGGCATGCTTTTCACGTCGTTTGGTAGAAATCCACGTGCGCGTTCTGCCAAAAGCACCATTTGCATGCATATCGTGCGGTTTTGCAGAAAACTGCGTCCGCGTCTACCAAAAGATGCATGTGCATGCTTAAAACGCGTTTTGGCACAAATCCATGTGCGGGTGCTAAAAAGAGCAGCATCGGCATGCTTTTCACGTCGTTTGGTAGAAATCCACGTGCGCGTTCTGCCAAAAGCACCATTTGCATGCATATCGTGTGGTTTTGCAGAAAACTGCGTCCGCGTCTACCAAAAGATGCATGTGCATGCTTAAAACGCGTTTTGGCACAAATCCATGTGCGGGTGCTAAAAAGAGCAGCATCGGCATGCTTTTCACGTCGTTTGGTATAAATCCACGTGCGTGTTCTGCCAAAAGCACCATTTGCATGCATATCGTGTGGTTTTGCAGAAAACTGCGTCCGCGTCTGCCAAAAGATGCATGTGCATGCTTAAACCGCGTTTTGGCACAAATCCATGTGCGGGTGCTAAAAAGAGCAGCATCGGCATGCGTTTCACGTCGTTTGGTAGAAATCCACGTGCGCGTTCTGCCAAAAGCACCATTTGCATGCATATCGTGTGGTTTTGCAGAAAACTGCGTCCGCGTCTACCAAAAGATGCATGTGCATGCTTAAAACGCGTTTTGGCACAAATACATGTGCGGGTGCTAAAAAGAGAGCATCGGCATGCTTTTCACGTCTTTTGGTAGAAATGCACGTGCGCGTTCTGCCAAAAGCACCATTTGCATGCATATCGTGTGGTTTTGCAGAAAACTGCGTCCGCGTCTACCAAAAGATGCATGTGCATGCTTAAAACGCGTTTTGGCACAAATCCATGTGCGGGTGCTAAAAAGAGCAGCATCGGCATGCTTTTCACGTCGTTTGGTAGAAATCCACGTGCGCGTTCTGCCAAAAGCACCATTTGCATGCATATCGTGTGGTTTTGCAGAAAACTGCGTCCGGGTCTACCAAAAGATGCATGTGCATGCTTAAAACGCGTTTTGGCACAAATCCATGTGCGGGTGCTAAAAAGAGCAGCATCGGTATGCTTTTCACGTCGTTTGGTAGAAATCCACGTGCCCGTTCTACCAAAAGCACCATTTGCATGCATATCGTGTGGTTTTGTAGAAAACTGCGTCCGCGTCTACCCAAAGATGCATGTGCATGCTTAAAACGCGTTTTGGCACAAATCCATGTGCGGGTGCTAAAAAGAGCAGCATCGGCATGCTTTTCACGTCGTTTGGTAGAAATCCACGTGCGCGTTCTGCCAAAAGCACCATTTGCATGCATATCGTGTTGTTTTGCAGAAAACTGCTTCCGCGTCTACCAAAAGATGCATGTGCATGCTTAAAACGCGTTTTGGCACAAATCCATGTGCGGGTGCTAAAAAGAGCAGCATCGGCATGCTTTTCACGTCTTTTGGTAAAAATCCACGTGCGCCTTCTGCCAAAAGCACCATTTGCATGCATATCATGTGGTTTTGCAGAAAACTGCGTCCGCGTCTACCAAAAGATGCATGTGCATGCTTAAAACGCGTTTTGGCACAAATCCATGTGCGGGAGCTAAAAAGAGCAGCGTCGGCATGCTTTTCACGTCGTTTGGTAGAAATCCACGTACGCGTTCTGCCAAAGGCACCATTTGCATGCATATCGTGCGGTTTTGCAGAAAACTGCGTCCGCGTCTACCAAAAGATGCATGTGCATGCTTAAACCGCGTTTTGGCACAAATCCATGTGCGGGTGCTAAAAAGAGCAGCATCGGCATGCTTTTCACGTCGTTTGGTAGAAATCCACGTGCGCGTTCTGCCAAAAGCACCATTTGCATGCATATCGTGTGGTTTTGTAGAAAACTGCGTCCGCGTCTACCCAAAGATGCATGTGCATGCTTAAAACGCGTTTTGGCACAAATCCATGTGCGGGTGCTAAAAAAGCAACATCGGCATGCTTTTCACGTCGTTTGGTAGAAATCCACGTGCGCGTTCTGCCAAAAGCACCATTTGCATGCATATCGTGTGGTTTTGCAGAAAACTGCTTCCGCGTCTACCAAAAGATGCATGTGCATGCTTAAAACGCGTTTTGGCACAAATCCATGTGCGGGTGCTAAAAAGAGCAGCATCGGCATGCTTTTCACGTCTTTTGGTAAAAATCCACGTGCGCCTTCTGCCAAAAGCACCATTTGCATGCATATCGTGTGGTTTTGCAGAAAACTGCGTCCGCGTCTACCAAAAGATGCATGTGCATGCTTAAAACGTGTTTTGGCACAAATCCATGTGCGGGAGCTAAAAAGAGCAGCATCGGCATGCTTTTCACGTCGTTTGGTAGAAATCCACGTACGCGTTCTGCCAAAAGCACCATTTGCATGCATATCGTGTGGTTTTGCAGAAAACTGCGTCCGCGTCTACCAAAATATGCATGTGCATGCTTAAACCGCGTTTTGGCACAAATCCATGTGCGGGTGCTAAAAAGAGCAGCATCGGCATGCTTTTCACGTCGTTTGGTAGAAATCCACGTGCGCGTTCTCCCAAAAGCACCATTTGCATGCATATCGTGTGGTTTTGCAGAAAACTGCGTCCGCGTCTACCAAAAGATGCATGTGCATGCTTAAAACGCGTTTTGGCACAAATCCACGTGCGGGTGCTAAAAAGAGCAGCATCGGCATGCTTTTCACGTCGTTTGGTAGAAATCCGCGTGCGCGTTCTGCCAAAAGCACCATTTGCATGCATATCGTGTGGTTTTGCAGAAAACTGCGTCCGCGTCTACCAAAAGATGCATGTGCATGCTTAAAACGCGTTTTGGCACAAATCCATGTGCGGGTGCTAAAAAGAGCAGCATCGGCATGCTTTTCACGTCGTTTGGTAGAAATCCACGCGTGCGTTCTGCCAAAAGCACCATTTGCATGCATATCGTGTGGTTTTGCAGAAAACTGCGTCCGTGTCTACCAAAAGATGCATGTGCATGCTTAAAACGCGTTTTGGCACAAATCCATGTGCGGGTGCTAAAAAGAGCAGCATCGGCATGCTTTTCACGTCGTTTGGTAGAAATCCACGTCCGCGTTCTGCCAAAAGCACCATTTGCATGCATATCGTGTGGTTTTGCAGAAAACTGCGTCCGCGTCTACCAAAAGATGCATGTGCATGCTTAAAACGTGTTTTGGCACAAATCCATGTGCGGGTGCTAAAAACAGCAGCATCGGCATGCTTTTCACATCGTTTGGTAGAAATCCACGTCCGCATTCTGCCAAAAGCACCATTTGCATGCATATCGTGTGGTTTTCCAGAAAACTGCGTCCGCGTCTACCAAAACATGCATGTGCATGCTTAAAACGTGTTTTTGGCACAAATCCATGTGCGGGCGCTAAAAAGAGCAGCATCGGCATGCTTTTCACTTCGTTTGGTAGAAATACACGTGCGCGTTCTGCCAAAAGCACCATTTGCATGCATATCGTGTGGTTTTGCATAAAACTGCGTCCGCGTCTACCAAAAGATGCATGTGCATGCTTACAACGCGTTTTGGCACAAATCCATGTGCGGGTGCTAAAAAGAGCAGCATCGGCATGCTTTTCACGTCGTTTGGTAGAAATCCACGTGCGCGTTCTGCCAAAAGCACCATTTGCATGCATATCGTGTGGTTTTGCAGAAAACTGCGTCCGCGTCTACCAAAAGATGCATGTGCATGCTTAAAACGCGTTTTGGCACAAATCCATGTGCGGGTGCTAAAAAGAGCAGCATCGGCATGCTTTTCACGTCGTTTGGTAGAAATCCACGTGCGCGTTCTGCCAAAAGCACCATTTGCATGCATATCGTGCGGTTTTGCAGAAACTGCGTCCGCGTATACCAAAAGATGCATGTGCATGCTTAAAACGCGTTTTGGCACAAATCCATGTGCGGGTGCTAAAAAGAGCAGCATCGGCATGCTTTTCACGTCGTTTGGTAGAAATCCACGTGCGCGTCCTGCCAAAATCACCATTTGCATGCATATCGTGTGGTTTTGCAGAAAACTGCGTCCGCGTCTACCAAAAGATGCATGTGCATGCTTAAAACGTGTTTTGGCACAAATCCATGTGCGGGTGCTAAAAAGAGCAGCATCGGCATGCTTTTCACGTCGTTTGGTAGAAATCCACGTGCGCGTTCTGCCAAAAGCACCATTTGCATGCATATCGTGTGGTTTTGCAGAAAACTGCGTCCGCGTCTACCAAAAGATGCATGTGCATGCTTAAAACGCGTTTTGGCACAAATCCATGTGCGGGTGCTAAAAAGAGCAGCATCGGCATGCTTTTCACGTCGTTTGGTACAAATACATGTGCGCGTTCTGCCAAAAGCACCATTTGCATGGATATCGTGTGGTTTTGTAGAAAACTGCGTCCGCGTCTACCAAAAGATGCATGTGCATGCTTAAAACGCGTCTTGGCACAAATCCATGTGCGGGTGCTAAAAAGAGCAGCATCGGCGTGCTTTTCACGTCGTTTGGTAGAAATCCACGTGTGCGTTCTGCCAAAAGCACCATTTGCATGCATATCGTGTGGTTTTGCAGAAAACTGCGTCCGTGTCTACCAAAAGATGCATGTGCATGCTTAAAACGCGTTTTGGCACAAATCCATGTGCGGGTGCTAAAAAGAGCAGCATCGGCATGCTTTTCACGTCGTTTGGTAGAAATCCACGTCCGCGTTCTGCCAAAAGCACCATTTGCATGCATATCGTGTGGTTTTGCAGAAAACTGCGTCCGCGTCTACCAAAAGATGCATGTGCATGCTTAAAACGTGTTTTGGCGCAAATCCATGTGCGGGTGCTAAAAACAGCAGCATCGGCATGCTTTTCAAGTCGTTTGGTAGAAATCCACGTCCGCATTCTGCCAAAAGCACCATTTGCATGCATATCGTGTGGTTTTGCAGAAAACTGCGTCCGCGTCTACCAAAAGATGCATGTGCATGCTTAAAACGTGTTTTGGCACAAATCCATGTGCGGGTGCTAAAAAGAGCAGCATCGGCATGCTTTTCACTTCGTTTGGTAGAAATCCACGTGCGCGTTCTGCCAAAAGCACCATTTGCATGCACATCGTGTGGTTTTGCAGAAAACTGCGTCCGCGTCTACAAAAGATGCATGTGCATGCTTAAAACGCGTTTTGGCACAAATCCATGTGCGGGTGCTAAAAAGAGCAGCATCGGCATGCTTTTCACGTCGTTTGGTAGAAATCCACGTGCGCGTTCTGCCAAAAGCACCATTTGCATGCATATCGTGTCGTTTTGCAGAAAACTGCGTCCGCGTCTACCAAAAGATGCATGTGCATGCTTAAAACGCGTTTTGGCGCAAAACAATGTGCGGGTGCCAAAAAGAGCAGCATCGGCATGCTTTTCACGTCGTTTGGTAGAAATCCACGTGCGCGTTCTGCCAAAAGCACCATTTGCATGCATATCGTGTGGTTTTGCAGAAAACTGCGTCCGCGTCTACCAAAAGATGCATGTGCATGCTTAAAACGCGTTTTGGCACAAATCCATGTGCGGGTGCTAAAAAGAGCAGCATCGGCATGCTTTTCACGTCGTTTGGTAGAAATCCACGTGCGCGTTCTGCCAAAAGCACCATTTGCATGCATATCGTGCGGTTTTGCAGAAACTGCGTCCGCGTATACCAAAAGATGCATGTGCATGCTTAAACGCGTTTTGGCACAAATCCATGTGCGGGTGCTAAAAAGCGCAGCATCGGCATGCTTTTCACGTCGTTTGGTAGAAATCCACGTGCGCGTTCTGCCAAAAGCACTATTTGCATGCATATCGTGTGGTTTTGCAGAAAACTGCGTCCGCGTCTACCAAAAGATGCATGTGCATGCTTAAAACGCCTTTAGGCACAAATCCATGTGCGGGTGCTAAAAAGAACAGCATCGGCATGCTTTTCACGTCGTTTGGTAGAAATCCACGTGCGCGTTCTGCCAAAAGCACCATTTGCATGCATATCGTGTGGTTTTGCAGAAAACTGCGTCCGCGTCTACCAAAAGATGCATGTGCATGCTTAAAACGCGTTTTGGCACAAATCCATGTGCGGGTGCTAAAAAGAGCAGCATCGGCATGCTTTTCACGTCGTTTGGTAGAAATCCACGTGCGCTTTCTGCCAAAAGCACCATTTGCATGCATATCGTGTGGTTTTGCAGAAAACTGCGTCAGCGTCTACCAAAAGATGCATGTACATGCTTAAAACGCGTTTTGGCACAAATCCACGTGCGGGTGCTAAAAAGAGCAGCATCGGCATGCTTTTGACGTCGTTTGGTAGAAATCCACGTGGCGTTCTTCCAAAAGCACCATTTGCATGCATATCGTGTGGTTTTGCAGAAAACTGCGTCCGCGTCTACCAAAAGATGCATGTGCATGCTTAAAACGCGTTTTGGCACAAATCCTTGTGCGGGTGCTAAAAAGAGCAGCATCGGCATGCTTTTCACGTCGTTTGGTAGAAATCCACGTGCGCGTTCTGCCAAAAGCACCATTTGCATGCATATCGTGTGGTTTTGCAGAAAACTGCGTCCGCGTCTACCAAAAGATGCATGTGCATGCTTAAAACGCGTTTTGGCACAAAACAATGTGCGGGTGCAAAAGCAACAGCATCGGCATGCTTTTCACGTCGTTTGGTAGAAATCCACGTGCGCGTTCGGCGAAAAGCACCATTTGCATGCATATCGTGTGGTTTGGCAGAAAACTGCGTCCGCGTCTACCAAAAGATGCATGTGCATGCTTAAAACGCGTTTTGGCACAAATCCATGTGCGGGTGCTAAAAAGAGCAGCATCGGCATGCTTTTCACGTCGTTTGGTAGAAATCCAAGTGCGCGTTCTGCCAAAAGCACCATTTGCATGCATATCGTGTGGTTTTGCAGAAAACTGCGTCCGCGTCTACCAAAAGATGCATGTGCATGCTTAAAACGCGTTTTGGCACAAATCCATGTGCGGGTGCTAAAAAGAGCAGCATCGGCATGCTTTTCACGTCGTTTGGTAGAAATCCACGTGCGCGTTCTGCCAAAAGCACCATTTGCATGCATATCGTGTGGATTTGCAGAAAACAGCGTCCGCGTCTACCAAAAGATGCATGTGCATGCTTAAAACGCGTTTTGGCACAAATCCATGTGCGGGTGCTAAAAGAGCAGCACCGGCAAGCTTTTCACGTCTTTTGGTAGAAATCCACGTGCGCGTTCAGCCAAAAGCACCATTTGCATGCATATCGTGTGGTTTTGCAGAAAACTGCGTCCGCGTCTACCAAAAGATGCATGTGCATGCTTAAAACGCGCTTTGGCACAAATCCATGTGCGGGTGCTAAAAAGAGCAGCATCGGCATGCTTTTCACATCGTTTGGTAGAAATCCACGTGCGCGTTCTGCCAAAAGCACCATTTGCATGCATATCGTGTGGTTTGGCAGAAAACTGCGTCCGCGTCTACCAAAAGGTGCATGTGCATGCTTAAAACGCGTTTTGGCACAAATCCATGTGCGGGTGCTAAAAAGAGCAGCATCGGCATGCTTTTCACGTCGTTTGGTAGAAATCCACGTGCGCGTTCTGCCAAAAGCACCATTTGCATGCATATCGTGTGGTTTAGTAGAAAACTGCGTCCGCGTCTACCAAAAGATGCATGTGCATGCTTAAAACGCGTTTTGGCACAAAACAATGTGCGGGTGCCAAAAATTAGCAGCATCGGCATGCTTTTCACGTCATTTGGTAGAAATCCACGTGCGCGTTCTGCCAAAAGCACCATTTGCATGCATATCGTGTGGTTTTGCAGAAAACTGCGTCCGCGTCTACCAAAAGATGCATGTGCATGCTTAAAACGCGTTTTGGCCTAAATCCATGTGCGGGTGCTAAAAAGAGCAGCATCGGCATGCTTTTCACGTCGTTTGGTAGAAATCCACGTGCGCGTTCTGCCAAAAGCACCATTTGCATGCATATCGTGTGGTTTTGCAGAAAACTGCGTCCGCGTCTACCAAAAGATGCATGTGCATGCTTAAAGCGCGTTTTGGCACAAATCCATGTGCGGGTGCTAAAAAGAGGAGCATCGGCATGCTTTTCACGTCGTTTGGTAGAAATCCACGTGCGCTTTCTGCCAAAAGCACCATTTGCATGCATATCGTGTGGTTTTGCAGAAAACTGCGTCCGCGTCTACCAAAAGATGCATGTGCATGCTTAAAACGCGTTTTGGCACAAATCCTTGTGCGGGTGCTAAAAAGAGCAGCATCGGCATGCTTTTCACGTCGTTTGGTAGAAATCCACGTGCGCGTTCTGCCAAAAGCACCATTTGCATGCATATCGTGTGGTTTTGCAGAAAACTGCGTCCGCGTCTACCAAAAGATGCATGTGCATGCTTAAAACGCGTTTTGGCACAAAACAATGTGCGGGTGCAAAAGCAACAGCATCGGCATGCTTTTCACGTCGTTTGGTAGAAATCCACGTGCGCGTTCTGCGAAAAGCACCATTTGCATGCATATCGTGTGGTTTGGCAGAAAACTGCGTCCGCGTCTACCAAAAGATGCATGTGCATGCTTAAAACGCGTTTTGGCACAAATCCATGTGCGGGTGCTAAAAAGAGCAGCATCGGCATGCTTTTCACGTCGTTTGGTAGAAATCCAAGTGCGCGTTCTGCCAAAAGCACCATTTGCATGCATATCGTGTGGTTTTGCAGAAAACTGCGTCCGCGTCTACCAAAAGATGCATGTGCATGCTTAAAACGCGTTTTGGCACAAATCCATGTGCGGGTGCTAAAAAGAGCAGCATCGGCATGCTTTTCACGTCGTTTGGTAGAAATCCACGTGCGCGTTCTGCCAAAAGCACCATTTGCATGCATATCGTGTGGTTTTGCAGAAAACAGCGTCCGCGTCTACCAAAAGATGCATGTGCATGCTTAAAACGCGTTTTGGCACAAATCCATGTGCGGGTGCTAAAAGAGCAGCATCGGCAAGCTTTTCACGTCTTTTGGTAGAAATCCACGTGCGCGTTCAGCCAAAAGCACCATTTGCATGCATATCGTGTGGTTTTGCAGAAAACTGCGTCCGCGTCTACCAAAAGATGCATGTGCATGCTTAAAACGCGCTTTGGCACAAATCCATGTGCGGGTGCTAAAAAGAGCAGCATCGGCATGCTTTTCACATCGTTTGGTAGAAATCCACGTGCGCGTTCTGCCAAAAGCACCATTTGCATGCATATCGTGTGGTTTGGCAGAAAACTGCGTCCGCGTCTACCAAAAGGTGCATGTGCATGCTTAAAACGCGTTTTGGCACAAATCCATGTGCGGGTGCTAAAAAGAGCAGCATCGGCATGCTTTTCACGTCGTTTGGTAGAAATCCACGTGCGCGTTCTGCCAAAAGCACCATTTGCATGCATATCGTGTGGTTTAGTAGAAAACTGCGTCCGCGTCTACCAAAAGATGCATGTGCATGCTTAAAACGCGTTTTGGCACAAAACAATGTGCGGGTGCCAAAAATTAGCAGCATCGGCATGCTTTTCACGTCATTTGGTAGAAATCCACGTGCGCGTTCTGCCAAAAGCACCATTTGCATGCATATCGTGTGGTTTTGCAGAAAACTGCGTCCGCGTCTACCAAAAGATGCATGTGCATGCTTAAAACGCGTTTTGGCATAAATCCATGTGCGGGTGCTAAAAAGAGCAGCATCGGCATGCTTTTCACGTCGTTTGGTAGAAATCCACGTGCGCGTTCTGCCAAAAGCACCATTTGCATGCATATCGTGTGGTTTTGCAGAAAACTGCGTCCGCGTCTACCAAAAGATGCATGTGCATGCTTAAAGCGCGTTTTGGCACAAATCCATGTGCGGGTGCTAAAAAGAGGAGCATCGGCATGCTTTTCACGTCGTTTGGTAGAAATCCACGTGCGCGTACTGCCAAAAGCACCATTTGCATGCATATCGTGTGGTTTTGCAGAAAACTGCGTCCGCGTCTACCAAAATATGCATGTGCATGCTTAAAACGCGTTTTGGCACAAATCCATGTGCGGGTGCTAAAAAGAGCAGCATCGGCATGCGTTTCACGTCGTTTGGTAGAAATCCACGTGCGCGTTCTGCCAAAAGCACCATTTGCATGGATATCGTGTGGTTTTGCAGAAAACTGCGTCCGCGTCTACCAAAAGATGTATGTGCATGCTTAAAACGCGTTTTGGCACAAATCCATGTGCGGGTGCTAAAAAGAGCAGCATCGGCATGCTTTTCACGTCGTTTGGTAGAAATCCACGTGCGCGTTCTGCCAAAAGCACCATTTGCATGAATATCGTGCGGTTTTGCAGAAAACTGCATCCGCGTCTACCAAAAGATGCATGTGCATGCTTAAAACGCATTTTGGCACAAATCCATGTGCGGGTGCTAAAAAGAGCAGCATCGGCATGCTTTTCACGTCGTTTGGTAGAAATCCACGTGCGCGTTCTGCCAAAAGCACCATTTGCATGCATATCGTGTGGTTTTGCAGAAAACTGCGTCCGCGTCTACGAAAAGATGCATGTGCATGCTTAAAACGCGTTTTGGCGCAAATCCATGTGCGGGTGCTAAAAAGAGCAGCATCGGCATGCTTTTCACGTCGTTTGGTAGAAATCCACGTGCGCGTTCTGCCAAAAGCACCATTTGCATGCATATCGTGTGGTTTTGCAGAAAACTGTGTCCGCGTCTACCAAAAGATGCATGTGAATGCTGAAACCGCGTTTTGGCACAAATCCATGTGCGGTTGCTAAAAAGAGCAGCATCGGCATGCTTTTCACGTCGTTTGGTAGAAATCCACGTGCGCGTTCTGCCAAAAGCACCATTTGCATGCATATCGTGTGGCTTTGCAGAAAACTGCGTCCGCGTCTACCAAAAGATGCATGTGCATGCTTAAAACGCGTTTTGGCACAAATCCGTGTGCGGGTGCTAAAAAGAGCAGCATCGGCATGCTTTTCCCGTCGTTTGGTAGAAATCCACGTGCGCGTTCTGCCAAAAGCACCATTTGCATGCATATCGTGAGGTTTTGCAGAAAACTGCGTCCGCGTCTACCAAAAGTTGCATGTGCATGCTTAAAACGCGTTTTGGCACAAATCCATGTGCGGGTGCTAAAAAGAGCAGCATCGGCATGCTTTTGACGTCGTTTGGTAGAAATCCACGTGCGCGTTCTGCCAAAAGCACCATTTGCATGGATATCGTGTGGTTTTGCAGAAAACTGCGTCCGCGTCTACCAAAAGATGCATGTGCATGCTTAAAACGCGTTTTGCCACAAATCCATGTGCGGGTGCTAAAAAGAGCAGCATCGGCATGCTTTTCACGTCGTTTGGTAGAAATCCACGTGCGCGTTCTGCCAAAAGCACCATTTGCATGCATATCGTGTGGTTTTGAGGAAAACTGCATCCGCGTCTACCAAAAGATGCATGTGCATGCTTAAAACGCGTTTTGGCACAAATCCATGTGCGGGTGCTAAAAAGAGCAGCATCGGCATGCTTTTCACGTCGTTTGGTAGAAATCCACGTGCGCGTTCTGCCAAAAGCACCATTTGCATGCATATCGTGTGGTTTTGCAGAAAACTGCGTCCGCGTCTACGAAAAGATGCATGTGCATGCTTAAAACGCGTTTTGGCGCAAATCCATGTGCGGGTGCTAAAAAGAGCAGCATCGGCATGCTTTTCACGTCGTTTGGTAGAAATCCACGTGCGCGTTCTGCCAAAAGCACCATTTGCATGCATATCGTGTGGTTTTGCAGAAAACTGTGTCCGCGTCTACCAAAAGATGCATGTGAATGCTGAAACCGCGTTTTGGCACAAATCCATGTGCGGTTGCTAAAAAGAGCAGCATCGGCATGCTTTTCACGTCGTTTGGTAGAAATCCACGTGCGCGTTCTGCCAAAAGCACCATTTGCATGCATATCGTGTGGCTTTGCAGAAAACTGCGTCCGCGTCTACCAAAAGATGCATGTGCATGCTTAAAACGCGTTTTGGGACAAATCCATGTGCGGGTGCTAAAAAGAGCAGCATCGGCATGCTTTTCACGTCGTTTGGTAGAAATCCACGTGCGCGTTCTGCCAAAAGCACCATTTGCATGCATATCGTGCGGTTTTGCAGAAAACTGCATCCGCGTCTACCAAAAGATGCATGTGCATGCTTAAAACGCATTTTGGCACAAATCCATGTGCGGGTGCTAAAAAGAGCAGCATCGGCATGCTTTTCACGTCGTTTGGTAGAAATCCACGTGCGCGTTCTGCCAAAAGCACCATTTGCATGCATATCGTGTGGTTTTGCAGAAAACTGCGTCCGCGTCTACGAAAAGATGCATGTGCATGCTTAAAACGCGTTTTGGCGCAAATCCATGTGCGGGTGCTAAAAAGAGCAGCATCGGCATGCTTTTCACGTCGTTTGGTAGAAATCCACGTGCGCGTTCTGCCAAAAGCACCATTTGCATGCATATCGTGTGGTTTTGCAGAAAACTGTGTCCGCGTCTACCAAAAGATGCATGTGAATGCTGAAACCGCGTTTTGGCACAAATCCATGTGCGGTTGCTAAAAAGAGCAGCATCGGCATGCTTTTCACGTCGTTTGGTAGAAATCCACGTGCGCGTTCTGCCAAAAGCACCATTTGCATGCATATCGTGTGGCTTTGCAGAAAACTGCGTCCGCGTCTACCAAAAGATGCATGTGCATGCTTAAAACGCGTTTTGGCACAAATCCGTGTGCGGGTGCTAAAAAGAGCAGCATCGGCATGCTTTTCCCGTCGTTTGGTAGAAATCCACGTGCGCGTTCTGCCAAAAGCACCATTTGCATGCATATCGTGAGGTTTTGCAGAAAACTGCGTCCGCGTCTACCAAAAGTTGCATGTGCATGCTTAAAACGCGTTTTGGCACAAATCCATGTGCGGGTGCTAAAAAGAGCAGCATCGGCATGCTTTTGACGTCGTTTGGTAGAAATCCACGTGCGCGTTCTGCCAAAAGCACCATTTGCATGGATATCGTGTGGTTTTGCAGAAAACTGCGTCCGCGTCTACCAAAAGATGCATGTGCATGCTTAAAACGCGTTTTGCCACAAATCCATGTGCGGGTGCTAAAAAGAGCAGCATCGGCATGCTTTTCACGTCGTTTGGTAGAAATCCACGTGCGCGTTCTGCCAAAAGCACCATTTGCATGCATATCGTGTGGTTTTGAGGAAAACTGCATCCGCGTCTACCAAAAGATGCATGTGCATGCTTAAAACGCATTTTGGCACAAATCCATGTGCGGGTGCTAAAAAGAGCAGCATCGGCATGCTTTTCACGTCGTTTGGTAGAAATCCACGTGCGCGTTCTGCCAAAAGCACCATTTGCATGCATATCGTGTGGTTTTGCAGAAAACTGCGTCCGCGTCTACGAAAAGATGCATGTGCATGCTTAAAACGCGTTTTGGCGCAAATCCATGTGCGGGTGCTAAAAAGAGCAGCATCGGCATGCTTTTCACGTCGTTTGGTAGAAATCCACGTGCGCGTTCTGCCAAAAGCACCATTTGCATGCATATCGTGTGGTTTTGCAGAAAACTGTGTCCGCGTCTACCAAAAGATGCATGTGAATGCTGAAACCGCGTTTTGGCACAAATCCATGTGCGGTTGCTAAAAAGAGCAGCATCGGCATGCTTTTCACGTCGTTTGGTAGAAATCCACGTGCGCGTTCTGCCAAAAGCACCATTTGCATGCATATCGTGTGGCTTTGCAGAAAACTGCGTCCGCGTCTACCAAAAGATGCATGTGCATGCTTAAAACGCGTTTTGGGACAAATCCATGTGCGGGTGCTAAAAAGAGCAGCATCGGCATGCTTTTCACGTCGTTTGGTAGAAATCCACGTGCGCGTTCTGCCAAAAGCACCATTTGCATGCATATCGTGTGGTTTTGCAGAAAACTGCGTCCGCGTCTACCAAAAGATGCATGTGCATGCTCAAAACGCGTTTTGGCACAAATCCATGTGCGGGTGCTAAAAAGAGCAGCATCGGCATGCTTTTCACGTCGTTTGGTAGAAATCCACGTGCGCGTTCTGCCAAAAGCACCATTTGCATGCATATCGCGTGGTTTTGCAGAAAACTGCGTCCGCGTCTACCGAAAGATGCATGTGCATGCTTAAAACGCGTTTTGGCACAAAACAATGTGCGGGTGCTAAAAAGAGCAGCATCGGCATGCGTTTCACGTCGTTTGGTAGAAATCCACGTGCGCGTTCTGCCAAAACCACCATTTGCATGCATATCGTGTGGTTTGGCAGAAAATTGCGTCCGCGTCTACCAAAAGATGCATGTGAATGCTTAAAACGCGTTTTGGCACAAATCCATCTGCGGGTGCTAAAAAGAGCAGCATAGGCATGCTTTTCACGTCGTTTGGTAGAAATCCAAGTGCGCGTTCTGCCAAAAGCACCATTTGCATGCATATCGTGTGGTTTTGCAGAAAACTGCGTCCGCGTCTACCAAAAGATGCATGTGCATGATTAAAACGCGTTTTGGCACAAATCCATGTGCGGGTGCTAAAAAGAGCAGCATCGGCATGCTTTTCACATCGTTTGGTAGAAATCCACGTGCGCGTTCTGCCAAAAGCACCATTTGCATGCATATCGTGTGGTTTTGCAGAAAACTGCGTCCGCGTCTACCAAAAGATGCATGTGCATGCTTAAAACGCGTTTTGGCACAAATCCATGTGCGGGTGCTAAAAAGAGCAGCATCGGCATGCTTTTCACGTCGTTTGTAGAAATCCACGTGCGCGTTCTGCCAAAAGCACCATTTGCATGCATATCGTGTGGTTTCGCAGAAAACTGCGTCCGCGTCTACCAAAAGATGCATGTGCATGCTTAAAACGCGCTTTGGCACAAATCCATGTGCGGGTGCTAAAAAGAGCAGCATCGGCATGCTTTTCACATCGTTTGGTAGAAATCCACGTGCGCGTTCTGCCAAAAGCACCATTTGCATGCATATCGTGTGGTTTGGCAGAAAACTGCGTCCGCGTCTACGAAAAGATGCATGTGCATGCTTAAAACGCGTTTTGGCGCAAATCCATGTGCGGGTGCTAAAAAGAGCAGCATCGGCATGCTTTTCACGTCGTTTGGTAGAAATCCACGTGCGCGTTCTGCCAAAAGCACCATTTGCATGCATATCGTGTGGTTTTGCAGAAAACTGTGTCCGCGTCTACCAAAAGATGCATGTGAATGCTGAAACCGCGTTTTGGCACAAATCCATGTGCGGTTGCTAAAAAGAGCAGCATCGGCATGCTTTTCACGTCGTTTGGTAGAAATCCACGTGCGCGTTCTGCCAAAAGCACCATTTGCATGCATATCGTGTGGCTTTGCAGAAAACTGCGTCCGCGTCTACCAAAAGATGCATGTGCATGCTTAAAACGCGTTTTGGCACAAATCCGTGTGCGGGTGCTAAAAAGAGCAGCATCGGCATGCTTTTCCCGTCGTTTGGTAGAAATCCACGTGCGCGTTCTGCCAAAAGCACCATTTGCATGCATATCGTGAGGTTTTGCAGAAAACTGCGTCCGCGTCTACCAAAAGTTGCATGTGCATGCTTAAAACGCGTTTTGGCACAAATCCATGTGCGGGTGCTAAAAAGAGCAGCATCGGCATGCTTTTGACGTCGTTTGGTAGAAATCCACGTGCGCGTTCTGCCAAAAGCACCATTTGCATGGATATCGTGTGGTTTTGCAGAAAACTGCGTCCGCGTCTACCAAAAGATGCATGTGCATGCTTAAAACGCGTTTTGCCACAAATCCATGTGCGGGTGCTAAAAAGAGCAGCATCGGCATGCTTTTCACGTCGTTTGGTAGAAATCCACGTGCGCGTTCTGCCAAAAGCACCATTTGCATGCATATCGTGTGGTTTTGAGGAAAACTGCATCCGCGTCTACCAAAAGATGCATGTGCATGCTTAAAACGCGTTTTGGCACAAATCCATGTGCGGGTGCTAAAAAGAGCAGCATCGGCATGCTTTTCACGTCGTTTGGTAGAAATCCACGTGCGCGTTCTGCCAAAAGCACCATTTGCATGCATATCGTGTGGTTTTGCAGAAAACTGCGTCCGCGTCTACGAAAAGATGCATGTGCATGCTTAAAACGCGTTTTGGCGCAAATCCATGTGCGGGTGCTAAAAAGAGCAGCATCGGCATGCTTTTCACGTCGTTTGGTAGAAATCCACGTGCGCGTTCTGCCAAAAGCACCATTTGCATGCATATCGTGTGGTTTTGCAGAAAACTGTGTCCGCGTCTACCAAAAGATGCATGTGAATGCTGAAACCGCGTTTTGGCACAAATCCATGTGCGGTTGCTAAAAAGAGCAGCATCGGCATGCTTTTCACGTCGTTTGGTAGAAATCCACGTGCGCGTTCTGCCAAAAGCACCATTTGCATGCATATCGTGTGGCTTTGCAGAAAACTGCGTCCGCGTCTACCAAAAGATGCATGTGCATGCTTAAAACGCGTTTTGGGACAAATCCATGTGCGGGTGCTAAAAAGAGCAGCATCGGCATGCTTTTCACGTCGTTTGGTAGAAATCCACGTGCGCGTTCTGCCAAAAGCACCATTTGCATGCATATCGTGTGGTTTTGCAGAAAACTGCGTCCGCGTCTACCAAAAGATGCATGTGCATGCTCAAAACGCGTTTTGGCACAAATCCATGTGCGGGTGCTAAAAAGAGCAGCATCGGCATGCTTTTCACGTCGTTTGGTAGAAATCCACGTGCGCGTTCTGCCAAAAGCACCATTTGCATGCATATCGCGTGGTTTTGCAGAAAACTGCGTCCGCGTCTACCGAAAGATGCATGTGCATGCTTAAAACGCGTTTTGGCACAAAACAATGTGCGGGTGCTAAAAAGAGCAGCATCGGCATGCGTTTCACGTCGTTTGGTAGAAATCCACGTGCGCGTTCTGCCAAAACCACCATTTGCATGCATATCGTGTGGTTTGGCAGAAAATTGCGTCCGCGTCTACCAAAAGATGCATGTGAATGCTTAAAACGCGTTTTGGCACAAATCCATCTGCGGGTGCTAAAAAGAGCAGCATAGGCATGCTTTTCACGTCGTTTGGTAGAAATCCAAGTGCGCGTTCTGCCAAAAGCACCATTTGCATGCATATCGTGTGGTTTTGCAGAAAACTGCGTCCGCGTCTACCAAAAGATGCATGTGCATGATTAAAACGCGTTTTGGCACAAATCCATGTGCGGGTGCTAAAAAGAGCAGCATCGGCATGCTTTTCACATCGTTTGGTAGAAATCCACGTGCGCGTTCTGCCAAAAGCACCATTTGCATGCATATCGTGTGGTTTTGCAGAAAACTGCGTCCGCGTCTACCAAAAGATGCATGTGCATGCTTAAAACGCGTTTTGGCACAAATCCATGTGCGGGTGCTAAAAAGAGCAGCATCGGCATGCTTTTCACGTCGTTTGTAGAAATCCACGTGCGCGTTCTGCCAAAAGCACCATTTGCATGCATATCGTGTGGTTTCGCAGAAAACTGCGTCCGCGTCTACCAAAAGATGCATGTGCATGCTTAAAACGCGCTTTGGCACAAATCCATGTGCGGGTGCTAAAAAGAGCAGCATCGGCATGCTTTTCACATCGTTTGGTAGAAATCCACGTGCGCGTTCTGCCAAAAGCACCATTTGCATGCATATCGTGTGGTTTGGCAGAAAACTGCGTCCGCGTCTACCAAAAGATGCATGTGCATGCTTAAAACGCGTTTTGGCACAAAACAATGTGCGGGTGCCAAAAATTAGCAGCATCGGCATGCTTTTCACGTCATTTGGTAGAAATCCACGTGCGCGTTCTGCCAAAAGCACCATTTGCATGCATATCGTGTGGTTTTGCAGAAAACTGCGTCCGCGTCTACCAAAAGATGCATGTGCATGCTTAAAACGCGTTTTGGCATAAATCCATGTGCGGGTGCTAAAAAGAGCAGCATCGGCATGCTTTTCACGTCGTTTGGTAGAAATCCACGTGCGCGTTCTGCCAAAAGCACCATTTGCATGCATATCGTGTGGTTTTGCAGAAAACTGCGTCCGCGTCTACCAAAAGATGCATGTGCATGCTTAAAGCGCGTTTTGGCACAAATCCATGTGCGGGTGCTAAAAAGAGGAGCATCGGCATGCTTTTCACGTCGTTTGGTAGAAATCCACGTGCGCGTACTGCCAAAAGCACCATTTGCATGCATATCGTGTGGTTTTGCAGAAAACTGCGTCCGCGTCTACCAAAATATGCATGTGCATGCTTAAAACGCGTTTTGGCACAAATCCATGTGCGGGTGCTAAAAAGAGCAGCATCGGCATGCGTTTCCCGTCGTTTGGTAGAAATCCACGTGCGCATTCTGCCAAAAGCACCATTTGCATGCATATCGTGTGGTTTTGCAGAAAACTGCGTCCGCGTCTACCAAAAGATGCATGTGCATGCTTAAAACGCGTTTTGCCACAAATCCATGTGCGGGTGCTAAAAAGAGCAGCATCGGCATGCTTTTCACATCGTTTGGTAGCAATCTACGTGCGCGTTCTGCCAAAAGCACCATTTGCATGCATATCGTGTGGTTTTGCAGAAAACTGCGTCCGTGTCTACCAAAAGATGCATGTGCATGCTTAAAACGCGTTTTGGCACAAATCCATGTGCGGGTGCTAAAAAGAGCAGCATCGGCATGCTTTTCACGTCGTTTGGTAGAAATCCACGTGCGCGTTCTGCCAAAAGCACCATTTGCATGCATATCGTGTGGTTTTGCAGAAAACTGTGTCCGCGTCTACCAAAAGATGCATGTGAATGCTGAAACCGCGTTTTGGCACAAATCCATGTGCGGTTGCTAAAAAGAGCAGCATCGGCATGCTTTTCACGTCGTTTGGTAGAAATCCACGTGCGCGTTCTGCCAAAAGCACCATTTGCATGCATATCGTGTGGCTTTGCAGAAAACTGCGTCCGCGTCTACCAAAAGATGCATGTGCATGCTTAAAACGCGTTTTGGCACAAATCCATGTGCGGGTGCTAAAAAGAGCAGCATCGGCATGCTTTTCACGTCGTTTGGTAGAAATCCACGTGCGCGTTCTGCCAAAAGCACCATTTGCATGCATATCGTGAGGTTTTGCAGAAAACTGCGTCCGCGTCTACCAAAAGTTGCATGTGCATGCTTAAAACGCGTTTTGGCACAAATCCATGTGCGGGTGCTAAAAAGAGCAGCATCGGCATGCTTTTGACGTCGTTTGGTAGAAATCCACGTGCGCGTTCTGCCAAAAGCACCATTTGCATGGATATCGTGTGGTTTTGCAGAAAACTGCGTCCGCGTCTACCAAAAGATGCATGTGCATGCTTAAAACGCGTTTTGCCACAAATCCATGTGCGGGTGCTAAAAAGAGCAGCATCGGCATGCTTTTCACGTCGTTTGGTAGAAATCCACGTGCGCGTTCTGCCAAAAGCACCATTTGCATGCATATCGTGTGGTTTTGCAGAAAACTGCATCCGCGTCTACCGAAAGATGCATGTGCATGCTTAAAACGCGTTTTGGCACAAATCCATGTGCGGGTGCTAAAAAGAGCAGCATCGGCATGCTTTTCACGTCGTTTGGTAGAAATCCACGTGCGCGTTCTGCCAAAAGCACCATTTGCATGCATATCGTGTGGTTTTGCAGAAAACTGCGTCCGCGTCTACCAAAAGATGCATGTGCATGCTTAAAACGCGTTTTGGCGCAAATCCATGTGCGGGTGCTAAAAAGAGCAACATCGGCAAGCTTTTCACGTCGTTTGGTAGAAATCCACGTGCGCGTTCTGCCAAAAGCACCATTTGCATGCATATCGTGTGGTTTTGCAGAAAACTGTGTCCGCGTCTACCAAAAGATGCATGTGAATGCTGAAACCGCGTTTTGGCACAAATCCATGTGCGGTTGCTAAAAAGAGCAGCATCGGCATGCTTTTCACGTCGTTTGGTAGAAATCCACGTGCGCGTTCTGCCAAAAGCACCATTTGCATGCATATCGTGTGGCTTTGCAGAAAACTGCGTCCGCGTCTACCAAAAGATGCATGTGCATGCTTAAAACGCGTTTTGGGACAAATTCATGTGCGGGTGCTAAAAAGAGCAGCATCGGCATGCTTTTCACGTCGTTTGGTAGAAATCCACGTGCGCGTTCTGCCAAAAGCACCATTTGCATGCATATCGTGTGGTTTTGCAGAAAACTGCGTCCGCGTCTACCAAAAGATGCATGTGCATGCTCAAAACGCGTTTTGGCACAAATCCATGTGCGGGTGCTAAAAAGAGCAGCATCGGCATGCTTTTCACATCGTTTGGTAGAAATCCACGTGCGCGTTCTGCCAAAAGCACCATTTGCATGCATATCGCGTGGTTTTGCAGAAAACTGCGTCCGCGTCTACCGAAAGATGCATGTGCATGCTTAAAACGCGTTTTGGCACAACACAATGTGCGGGTGCTAAAAAGAGCAGCATCGGCATGCGTTTCACGTCGTTTGGTAGAAATCCACGTGCGCGTTCTGCCAAAACCACCATTTGCATGCATATCGTGTGGTTTGGCAGAAAATTGCGTCCGCGTCTACCAAAAGATGCATGTGAATGCTTAAAACGCGTTTTGGCACAAATCCATGTGCGGGTGCTAAAAAGAGCAGCATAGGCATGCTTTTCACGTCGTTTGGTAGAAATCCAAGTGCGCGTTCTGCCAAAAGCACCATTTGCATGCATATCGTGTGGTTTTGCAGAAAACTGCGTCCGCGTCTACCAAAAGATGCATGTGCATGCTTAAAACGCGTTTTGGCACAAATCCATGTGCGGGTGCTAAAAAGAGCAGCATCGGCATGCTTTTCACGTCGTTTGGTAGAAATCCACGTGCGCGTTCTGCCAAAAGCACCATTTGCATGCATATCGTGTGGTTTTGCAGAAAACTGCGTCCGCGTCTACCAAAAGATGCATGTGCATGCTTAAAACGCGTTTTGGCACAAATCCATGTGCGGGTGCTAAAAAGAGCAGCATCGGCATGCTTTTCACGTCGTTTGTAGAAATCCACGTGCGCGTTCTGCCAAAAGCACCATTTGCATGCATATCGTGTGGTTTCGCAGAAAACTGCGTCCGCGTCTACCAAAAGATGCATGTGCATGCTTAAAACGCGTTTTTACACAAAACAATGTGCGGGTGCTAAAAAGAGCAGCATCGGCATGCTTTTCACGTCGTTTGGTAGAAATCCACGTGCGCGTTCTGCCAAAAGCACCATTTGCATGCATATCGTGTGGTTTTGCAGAAAACTGCGTCCGCGTCTACCAAAAGATGCATGTGCATGCTTAAAACGCGTTTTGGCACAAATCCATGTGCGGGTGCTAAAAAGAGCAGCATCGGCATGCTTTTCACGTCGTTTGGTAGAAATCCACGTGCGCGTTCCGCCAAAAGCACCATTTGCATGCATATCGTGTGGTTTTGCAGAAAACTGCGTCCGCGTCTACCAAAAGATGCATGTGCATGCTTAAAACGCGTTTTGGCACAAATCCATGTGCGGGTGCTAAAAGAGCAGCATCGGCAAGCTTTTCACGTCTTTTGGTAGAAATCCACGTGCGCGTTCTGCCAAAAGCACCATTTGCATGCATATCGTGTGGTTTTGCAGAAAACTGCGTCCGCGTCTACCAAAAGATGCATGTGCATGCTTAAAACGCGTTTTGGCACAAATCCATGTGCGGGTGCTAAAAAGAGCAGCATCGGCATGCTTTTCACATCGTTTGGTAGAAATCCACGTGCGCGTTCTGCCAAAAGCACCATTTGCATGCATATCGTGTGGTTTGGCAGAAAACTGCGTCCGCGTCTACCAAAAGGTGCATGTGCATGCTTAAAACGCGTTTTGGCACAAATCCATGTGCGGGTGCTAAAAAGAGCAGCATCGGCATGCTTTTCACGTCGTTTGGTAGAAATCCACGTGCGCGTTCTGCCAAAAGCACCATTTGCATGCATATCGTGTGGTTTAGTAGAAAACTGCGTCCGCGTCTACCAAAAGATGCATGTGCATGCTTAAAACGCGTTTTGGCACAAAACAATGTGCGGGTGCCAAAAATTAGCAGCATCGGCATGCTTTTCACGTCGTTTGGTAGAAATCCACGTGCGCGTTCTGCCAAAAGCACCATTTGCATGCATATCGTGTGGTTTTGCAGAAAACTGCGTCCGTGTCTACCAAAAGATGCATGTGCATGCTTAAAACGCGTTTTGGCATAAATCCATGTGCGGGTGCTAAAAAGAGCAGCATCGGCATGCTTTTCACGTCGTTTGGTAGAAATCCACGTGCGCGTTCTGCCAAAAGCACCATTTGCATGCATATCGTGTGGTTTTGCAGAAAACTGCGTCCGCGTCTACCAAAAGATGCATGTGCATGCTTAAAACGCGTTTTGGCACAAATCCATGTGCGGGTGCTAAAAAGAGGAGCATCGGCATGCTTTTCACGTCGTTTGTTAGAAATCCACGTGCGCGTACTGCCAAAAGCACCATTTGCATGCATATCGTGTGGTTTTGCAGAAAACTGCATCCGCGTCTACCAAAAGATGCATGTGCATGCTTAAAACGCGTTTTGCCACAAATCCATGTGCGGGTGCTAAAAAGAGCAGCATCGGCATGCTTTTCGCGTCGTTTGGTAGAAATCCACGTGCGCGTTCTGCCAAAAGCACCATTTGCATGTATATCGTGTGGTTTTGCAGAAAACTGCATCCGCGTCTACCAAAAGATGCATGTGCATGCTTAAAACGCGTTTTGGCACAAATCCATGTGTGGGTGCTAAAAGGAGCAGCATCGGCATGCTTTTCACGTCGTTTGGTAGAAATCCACGTGCGCATTCTGCCAAAAGCACCATTTGCATGCATATCGTGTGGTTTTGCAGAAAACTGCGTCCGCGTCTACCAAAAGATGCATGTGCATGCTTAAAACGCGTTTTGGCGCAAATCCATGTGCGGGTGCTAAAAAGAGCAGCATCGGCATGCTTTTCACGTCGTTTGGTAGAAATCCACGTGCACGTTCTTCCAAAAGCACCATTTGCATGCATATCGTGTGGTTTTGCAGAAAACTGTGTCCGCGTCTACCAAAAGATGCATGTGCATGCTGAAACCGCGTTTTGGCACAAATCCATGTGCGGGTGCTAAAAAGAGCAGCATCGGCATGCTTTTCACGTCGTTTGGTAGAAATCCACGTGCGCGTTCTGCCAAAAGCACCATTTGCATGCATATCGTGTGCTTTAGCAGAAAACTGCGTCCGCGTCTACCAAAAGATGCATGTGCATGCTTAAAACGCGTTTTGGCACAAATCCATGTGCGGGTGCTAAAAAGGGCAGCATCGGCATGCTTTTCACGTCGTTTGGTAGAAATCCACGTGCGCGTTCTGCCAAAAGCACCATTTGCATGCATATCGTGTGGTTTTGCAGAAAACTGCGTCCGCGTTTACCAAAAGATGCATGTGCATGCTTAAAACGCGTTTTGGCACAAATCCATGTGCGGGTGCTAAAAAGAGCAGCATCGGCATGCTTTTCACGTCGTTTGGTAAAAATCCACGTGCGCGTTCTGCCAAAAGCACCATTTGCACGTATATCGTGTGGTTTTGCAGAAAACTGCATCCGCGTCTACCAAAAGATGCATGTGCATGCTTAAAACGCGTTTTGGCACAAATCCATGTGCGGGTGCTAAAAAGAGCAGCATCGGCATGCTTTTCACGTCGTTTGGTAGAAATCCACGTGCGCGTTCTGCCAAAAGCACCATTTGCATGCATATCGTGTGGTTTTGCAGAAAACTGCGTCCGCGTCTACCAAAAGATGCATGTGCGTGCTTAAAATGCGTTTTGGCACAAATCCATGTGCGGGTGCTAAAAAGAGCAGCATCGGCATGCTTTTCACGTCGTTTGGTAGAAATCCACGTGCGCGTTCTGCCAAAAGCACCATTTGCATGCATATCGTGTGGTTTTGCAGAAAACTGCGTCCGCGTCTACCAAAAGATGCATGTGCATGCTTAAAACGCGTTTTGGCACAAATCCATGTGCGGGGGCTAAAAAGAGCAGCATCGGCATGCTTTTCACGTCGTTTGGTAGAAATCCACGTGCGCGTTCTGCCAAAAGCACCATTTGCATGCATATCGTGTGGTTTTGCAGAAAACTGCATCCGCGTCTACCAAAAGATGCATGTGCATGCTTAAAACGCGTTTTGGCACAAATCCATGTGCGGGTGCTAAAAAGAGCAGAATCGGCATGCTTTTCACGTCGTTTGGTAGAAATCCACGTGCGCGTTCTGCCAAAAGCACCATTTGCATGCATATCGTGTGGTTTTGCAGAAAACTGCGTCCGCGTCTACCAAAAGATGCATGTGCATGCTTAAAACGCGTTTTGGCACAAATCCATTTGCGGGTGCTAAAAAGAGCAGCATCGGCATGCTTTTCACGTCGTTTGGTAGAAATCCACGTGCGCGTTCTGCCAAAAGCACCATTTGCATGCATATCGTGTGGTTTTGCAGAAAACTGCGTCCGCGTCTACCAAAAGATGCATGTGCATGCTTAAAACGCGTTTTGGCACAAATCCATGTGCGGGTGCTAAAAAGAGCAGCATCGGCAAGCTTTTCACGTCGTTTGGTAGAAATCTACGTGCGCGTTCTGCCAAAAGCACCATTTGCATGCATATCGTGTGGTTTTGCAGAAAACTGCGTCCGTGTCTACCAAAAGATGCATGTGCATGCCTAAAACGCGTTTTGGCACAAATCCATGTGCGGGTGCTAAAAAGAGCAGCATCGGCATGCTTTTCACGTCGTTTCGTAGAAATCCACGTGCGCGTTCTGCCAAAAGCACCATTTGCATGCATATCGTGTGGTTTTGCAGAAAACTGAGTCCGCGTCTACCAAAAGGTGCATGTGCATGCTTAAAACGCGTTTTGCCACAAATCCATGTGCGGGTGCTAAAAAGAGCAGCATCGGCATGCTTTTCACGTCGTTTGGTAGAAATCCACGTGCGCGTTCTGCCAAAAGCACCATTTGCATGCATATCGTGTGGTTTTGCAGAAAACTGCGTCCGCGTCTACCAAAAGATGCATGTGCATGCTTAAAACGCGTTTTGGCGCAAATCCATGTGCGGGTGCTAAAAAGAGCAGCATAGGCATGCTTTTCACGTCGTTTGGTAGAAATCCACGTGCACGTTCTTCCAAAAGCACCATTTGCATGCATATCGTGTGGTTTTGCAGAAAACTGTGTCCGCGTCTACCAAAAGATGCATGTGCATGCTGAAACCGCGTTTTGGCACAAATCCATGTGCGGGTGCTAAAAAGAGCAGCATCGGCATGCTTTTCACGTCGTTTGGTAGAAATCCACGTGCGCGTTCTGCCAAAAGCACCATTTGCATGCATATCGTGTGGTTTTGCTGAAAACTGCGTCCGCGTCTACCAAAAGATGCATGTGCATGCTTAAAACGCGTTTTGGCACAAATCCATGTGCGGGTGCTAAAAAGAGCAGCATCGGCATGCTTTTCACGTCGTTTGGTAGAAATCCACGTGCGCGTTCTGCCAAAAGCACCATTTGCATGCATATCGTGTGGTTTTGCAGAAAACTGCGTCCGCGTCTACCAAAAGAAGCATGTGCATGCTTAAAACGCGTTTTGGCACAAATCCATGTGCGGGTGCTAAAAAGAGCAGGATCGGCATGCTTTTCACGTCGTTTGGTAGAAATCCACGTGCGCGTTCTGCCAAAAGCACCATTTGCATGCATATCGTGTGGTTTTGCAGAAAACTGCATCCGCGTCTACCAAAAGATGCATGTGCATGCTTAAAACGCGTTTTGGCACAAATCCATGATGATGTGTGTTATTTTGTGGCGCAAGGGCCAGGTTTGGCCAAAGAGCGCCATGACAAGTGGTAGCGTTAACGATGTATTATGAAAGATGTGACTTGGCTGTAAAGTGGCCTAAAAATAGTCGCTGTAAAGTGCGTAAAATCTACGTTCTTTAAAATTATGGCGATGACTATGAACATTAAAATCCATCGTAAAAGAATGATGCATTGTTTAAAATATGCGAGATGTTAAATTGGTTACAGCACTACTGCCTCACCCGAGCCCTTGAACCACAAGGGCCTAGAGGCATGTGCTATTCAAAATAACTATCGCAGCGGCATCCTCTGGAGAGAGGAAGCGCTACGAACGTGTGGGGCTAATAACATGCAGCAGAACATCTTTCAAAAAACCTAGGACGGCGCTGGTGTCAAAGAGTGGTTCTGGACCTAGTAACATAACAGGATGAAGGGGGATGTGGTGGCGGTATGCTAAGGGAAAATGTTTTTTTCTTTCGGATTCGGCTTCCCGACACTCCAGTAGGACGTGGAGGACGGTCAGCCTTTCCCCGCATCTACCACAGGTTGGAGGATCATTTTCAGTGAGTAAGAAGTTGTGTGTGCCAAATGTGTGTCCTATTCTGAGGCGAAAGAATAGGACATCTGTTCGCCGTGATTTTGTTACGGAGGGCCAAGAACCTAACTGTGGCTTTATCACGTGCAGTTTGTTATTTACTTCTGCGTCCCACTTAGTTGCCAGTGGTTTCGCAGTTTCCTTCTTAAAAAAGGCTTCAGATCCGTGACAGGGACCGAAGCAGTAGGACTGACTGTATGCAATGAAATTGATGTGGCCATCTGGTCTGCTAGAATGTTACCCTCAATGCCCCTATGCCCGGGCACCCAGCATATAATGACATGCTGGTTAGACATGTATGCTCTACAGAGAATGGAATAGAGCTCGATTATTACGGGGTTTCTGTGTTTACAGTGTGACTTCAAGGCTTTAACGACACTTAAGGAGTCTGTAAATAAAATTGTTTTTTGAATATTTGATTTTCTGATATGTTTCACAGCCGACAATAGTGCATGGGCCTCAGCCGTAAATATACTTGTTTCAGGGTGCAGTACACCAGATTCCGAGAAGGACGGACCAATGGCTGCGTAGGACACCCCGGCATGCGACTTAGAAGCGTCTGTGTAAAACTCTGTGCACGAGTACTTGTACTGGAGCTCCAAGAAATGCATTTTGATATGTGTCTCTGGCGCATGTTTAGTGACCTCTACAAAGGATGTGTCACACTCTATCAGCTGCCACTCCCAGGGCGGTACTAGCTTAGCTGGAGGCATTAGGCGTTGTTCGAGAACTGGGACATCCATTTCCGTGCTAAGTTCTCTTGCACGCAGTGAGAAAGGAAGTCTCATAGAGGGTCTGTTATGAAAAAGTGTTTCACATGTCAAGTCGTTAACGGTTGTGAAACACGGATGTTCCTTATTAGAGCGCACTTTGAGAAAATAGTTGAAGCTGATGTAAGTTCTCCGAAAATGGAGTGACCACTCATCGGACTCAACATACAAACTTTCAACAGGGCTTGTTCTAAATGCGCCAGTGGCCAGACGGATTCCCAGATGGTGAACGGGGTCTAACATCTTAAGTGCGCTCGGTGCGGCAGAGTGATATACTGCGGCTCCATAGTCTATTCGCGACCGAACTAGGCTCCTGTAAAGATTTAACAGGCACTTCCTGTCGCTACCCCATGTCGTGTGGGATAGGATTTTAAGTAGGTTCATTGTTTTTAGACATTTTTCTTTAAGATGTTTTATGTGAGGAATGAATGTGAGTCTAGAGTCAAGAATAACACCAAGGAATTTGTGTTCTTTGCTGACAGGAATTTGGTGTCCGCCCAGTTCTACACAAGGATCTGGGACCAGGCCTCTGTTTCTTCTGAAGAGAACACAAGAACTTTTGTGGGGGTTGACCTTAAATCCGTTTTCGTCTGCCCACTTGGAAACCTTGTTCAAGCCCTGCTGTACCTGTCTTTCGCATACTGTGAGGTTGCAGGATTTGAAGCCTATTTGTATATCATCTACGTATACGGAATAAAAAATGGCAGGTGGTAGTGAAGCACGTAGCGTGTTCATCTTGACGATAAAGAGAGTGCAGCTGAGCACGCCTCCCTGGGGTACACCAGTTTCCTGCCTAAAGGGACGTGAGAGTTCATTGCCGACTTTTACTCGGAAGGTACGATTTGACAAATAGCTTTCAATTGTGTTCAGCATATTTCCACGGATGCCAATTTCCGACAGGTCTCGCAAGATCCCGTAACGCCATGCCGTGTCGTATGCCTTCTCCATATCGAGGAATATCGATAGAAAAAACTGTTTATGGATAAAGGCATCGCGGATATTTCCTTCCATGCGCACAAGGTGATCGGTTGTGGACCGCCCGTCTCGGAATCCACACTGATAAGGATCGAGTATATTGTTGAGCTCAAGGAAATGTATAAGTCTGCGATTTATCATTTTTTCAAAAAGCTTACACAGACAATTAGTTAGAGCTATCGGACGGTAACTAGCCGCCAAGGAAGGGTCTTTTCCCTGCTTTAGGACAGGAACCACAATCGCTTCTTTCCATGTGGATGGGAGGTATCCCGAAGCCCAAATAGTATTGTATAGTGTAAGAAGTGTCACTTGTGCGTCAGTATGTAGGTGTCTGATCATGTCATACATGACTCTGTCTGGTCCCGGTGCAGTGCTTTTACATGTGTTCAAGGCAGCTCTCAACTCGGCAATACCGAAAGGCCGGTTATACGGTTCATTCTGCCTGGATTTTCGTATGATTGGCTTACGTTCTATTATTTCTTTACGTTTAAGAAAGGACTGGGAATAATTGATTGAGCTTGACCCACGCTCAAAGTGCTCCCCAAGTGAATCTGCCTGGTCTTGCAGGGTTTCGCCTTGTGTGTTTACTAAAGGGAGGGAGTATGTTTGTCGCCCTCTTATTCTACTAACCCTGTTCCAGACCTTGGCCTCATCTGTATACGAGTTGATACCTGTTAAAAAGTTCTGCCAGCTCTCTCTTCTGGCCTGTCGGCGGGTTCGCCTGCCTTGGGATTTTGCTTTTTAAAATTGATAAAATTCTCCGCAGTGGGGGAGGCGCGTAGCAACCCCACGCTTTATTTTGTTTCTTACGAGCGATCCTACAATCGTCGTTCCACCAGGGGACACGCCGTTTGCCTGCCAATCCATTTACTTGTGATATACATTTAGTTGCGGCATCTATGATGAAGGCTGTAAAGTACGCCACAGCTGCATCGATTTCTAAAGAAGACATATCAGCCAGCGAGATGTTAGTAAGAGTTCGAAATTTCTCCCAGTCGGCTGTATGTATCTTCCACCTAGGAGCTTGTGGAGGAAATTCATTTTCTTTAGATGTTCTTAGCAGTACGGGGAAGTGATCGCTCCCGTAAGGATTGCTCGTAACTTCCCATTCGAGTTCGGGCAGTATAGACGCGGAGACTATACTAAGATCTATTGACGAAAAGGTTCTGTTTGCAAGAGAGTAATATGTGGGTTCTTTCTTATTCAGAAGGCAAGCTCCAGAAGAAAAAAGGAACTGCTCAACGAGACGACCTCGCGCATCAATACGAGAGTCTCCCCACAAGCTGCTGTGTGCATTGAAATCGCCAAGAACAAGATAAGGTTCTGGCAATTGATCTATCAAGGACTGAAATTCATGTTTGTTTAGTTGGTAATGCGGGGGTACGTAAATCGAACAAATAGTGATGAGTTTGTTCAGTAGGACAACTCGAACCGCTACTGCTTCGAGGGCCGTTCGTAGCTGAAACATTGACACGCTATGCTTTTTTGAATTACAATGGCAACACCGCCAGATGATGCCATAGCATCATCGCGATCTTTGCGGAAAGTTATGTGCTGTCGAAGAAAATTTGTGTGTTTTGGTTTTAAGTGTGTTTCCTGTAGACACAGCACTTTTGGATTGTGTTTTTGAATGAGCTCTTGCATGTCATCAAGGTTCCTAAGCAGACCTCTGACGTTCCATTGAATAATTTGTGTATCCATATTGAAAGTAAATATGTGCTGTGTGTATGGAAATGGAGGTGATGCTTTAGGTTACAGGGCTCTTTCGAGGCCCTGTAACGGGAGTTCTGCCTTTCTGGAGCGTTCGAGGGAGCCTCGCCGCTCCTTAGGCGCTTGGCGCGCCGTGGGGATAGGTGTAGTGTCCATTGCCTCTTGTGAGGCGCCGGACACGTGCTCTTGTGAGCGAGAAGTTACCAGTGAAGGTCCCACCTTGGGGGGCAAGACCCTGTGCCCACCAGCCCGGAGGTCGATGGGGCTCCCTGAGGGATTTGGCTGCGCCGGCTGTTGCTAGCGCTGGAAGAGGCCGGGGAGGTTGGGAAGCCTCGGCTGCGCCCACCTTCGGGGTTGATGGTCCCTTCTGCTCGGGTGGTGGGGCAGCGCTAGCTGCGACCACCATGGGGCAGATGGCGTAACTGCCGACTCACTGCTTGTGGGTCGGACAGCCGCCGGAGGCCGTTGTGGCGCTGCCCCCTGACGCGCCACATCGGCAAAGCTTTTCCTTGGCGAGTTTGCTACCCGCCTTCGTGCCTCTTTGAACGATATATTCTCTTTTACTTTTATGGTTACAGTTTCTTTTTCCTTCTTCAGGAGGGGCACGACCGCGAGTACGCGGCGTGATCCCGTCACAGTTCACACAGTGGAGAGAGTTCTTACAAGCTTCAGTGGCGTGTTCAAGGGCACTGCATTTCGCACATGTTGGTGGCCCCGGCAGCTCTGCGAGCTGTGGCCGAAACGCTGGCATTTGAAACATCTTAGGGGATTCGGTACATACGGTCTGACACGGAGCTTGATGTACCGGCCTCGATTGATTCGGGCAGGACACTTGAATTGAAGGTGAGGATTAGGTGCTTGGTCGCAATTTCTTTACCTCGCGCCTTATCTTGATTCTTTTGACATTTATGACATTTTGTCGCTGAAGCCCTCCAAGAGTTCAGCCTCAGTGAGCTCCAGCAAATCATCGTCCGAGACAACGCCGCGGGTGGTATTCATCGTGCGGTGCGGGGTTACTACTACTTGGGTCTCTCCAAATGATACTAGTTTACGCAGTTTCTCAAATTGTTTCTGATCACGGAGCTCCAAGAGGAGGTCACCGCTGGCCATCCTCGACGCCTTATAACCTGGGCCAAAAACTTCGGTAAGGGTCATAGATACAAGGAACGGGGAGATTGTTCGGACTTGTTTAGCTGGTTTTTCTGTGTGGATCACATGAAAACGAGGAAAATTGTGGACTTGGCGTCCGAAAAACTGAAATACTTCTTCGGTGCGCCCTCGTTTCTGAGGGCGATCAGGTAGTTTAGGAAACGCGTTTTCCATAGGTACAGTTGGGTTTTCGGCCGCGATGCCGACCACCCACCATGGAGCCCAACAGGGGGACGTGACAGAAGTTCCTGCTGGAGAAACCCTGCCAACGCCAGCCGTACATCGCTGCTATAACCAAATACAGCATAACCAAGGCTGGCTAGCTACACAAGGTTAACCCTTGCCGCCAGGAAACTAGGAAGTGAGGAGAAGTGATGAGAAGACAGGAAAGATAAAAAAGGCGAGAGAGAAAGACGAAGATTGGAGAGGACAGGAAAAGGCGACTGCCGATTTCCCCCGGGTGGGTCAGTCCGGGGGTGCCGTCTATGTGAAGCCGAGGCCGAAGAGGTGTGTTGTCTCCGCCGGGGGGCCTTAAAGGTCCAAACACCCAGCTTCGGCTCAACCCCCAGGATCCCCTTTTCCCCAGACACGGCTAAGCCGCGCACGGCTACACGCGGGAGGGTCCAACCCTCGTGTGCTCGGGTCCGTGGTGTCGCAACACACCAAACGCCTGCTGACGCAGACGCCCCTGCGGGGGGCACAAATCCATGTGCGGGTGCTAAAAAGAGCAGCATCGGCATGCTTTTCACGTCGTTTGGTAGAAATCCACGTGCGCGTTCTGCCAAAAGCACCATTTGCATGCATATCGTGTGGTTTTGCACAAAACTGCGTCCGCGTCTACCAAAAGAGGCATGTGCATGCTTAAAACGCGTTTTGGCACAAATCCATGTGCGGGTGCTAAAAAGAGCAGCATCGGCATGCTTTTCACGTCGTTTGGTGGAAATCCACGTGCGCGTTCTGCCAAAAGCACCATTTGCATGCATATCGTGTGGTTTTGCAGAAAACTGCGTCCGCGTCTACCAAAAGATGCATGTGCATGCTTAAAACGCGTTTTGGCACAAATCCATGTGTGGGTGCTAAAAAGAGCAGCATCGGCATGCTTTTCACGTCGTTTAGTAGAAATCCACGTGCGCGCTCTGCCAAAAGCACCATTTGCATGCATATCGTGTGGTTTTGCAGAAAACTGCGTCCGCGTCTACCAAAAGATGCATGTGCATGCTTAAAACGCGTTTTGGCACAAATCCATGTGCGGGTGCTAAAAAGAGCAGCATCGGCATGCTTTTCACGTCGTTTGGTAGAAATCCACGTGCGCGTTCTGCCAAAAGCACCATTTGCATGCATATCGTGTGGTTTTGCAGAAAACTGCGTCCGCGTCTACCAAAAGATGCATGTGCATGCTTAAAACGCGTTTTGGCACAAATTCATGTGCGGGAGCTAAAAAGAGCAGCATCGGCATGCTTTTCACGTCGTTTGGTAGAAATCCACGTGCGCGTTCTGCCAAAAGCACCATTTGCATGCATATCGTGTGGTTTTGCAGAAAACTGCGTCCGCGTCTACCAAAAGATGCATGTGCATGCTTAACACGCGTTTTGGCACAAATCCATGTGCGGGTGCTAAAAAGAGCAGCATCGGCTTGCTTTTCACGTCGTTTGGTAGAAATCCACGTGCGCGTTCTGCCAAAAGCACCATTTGCATGCATATCGTGTGGTTTTGCAGAAAACTGCGTCCGCGTCTACCAAAACATGCATGTGCATGCTTAAAACGCGTTTTGGCACAAATCCATGTGCGGGTGCTAAAAAGAGCAGCATCGGCATGCTTTTCACGTCGTTTGGTAGAAATCCACGTGCGCGTTCTGCCAAAAGCACCATTTGCATGCATATCGTGTGGTTTTGCAGAAAACTGCGTCCGCGTCTACCAAAAGATGCATGTGCATGCTTAAACCGCGTTTTGGCACAAATCCATGTGCGGGTGCTAAAAAGAGCAGCATCGGCATGCTTTTCACGTCATTTGGTAGAAATCCACGTGCGCGTTCTGCCAAAAGCACCATTTGCATGCATATCGTGTGGCTTTGCAGAAAACTGCGTCCGCGTCTACCAAAAGATGCATGTGCGTGCTTAAAATGCGTTTTGGCACAAATCCATGTGCGGGTGCTAAAAAGAGCAGCATCGGCATGCTTTTCACGTCGTTTGGTAGAAATCCACGTGCGCGTTCTGCCAAAAGCACCATTTGCATGCATATCGTGTGGTTTTGCAGAAAACTGCGTCCGCGTCTACCAAAAGATGCATGTGCATGCTTAAAACGCGTTTTGGCACAAATCCATGTGCGGGGGCTAAAAAGAGCAGCATCGGCATGCTTTTCACGTCGTTTGGTAGAAATCCACGTGCGCGTTCAGCCAAAAGCACCATTTGCATGCATATCGTGTGGTTTTGCAGAAAGCTGCATCCGCGTCTACCAAAAGATGCATGTGCATGCTTAAAACGCGTTTTGGCACAAATCCATGTGCGGGTGCTAAAAAGAGCAGCATCGGCATGCTTTTCACGTCGTTTGGTAGAAATCCACGTGCGCGTTCTGCCAAAAGCACCATTTGCATGCATATCGTGTGGTTTTGCAGAAAACTGCGTCCGCGTCTACCAAAAGATGCATGTGCATGCTTAAAACGCGTTTTGGCACAAATCCATTTGCGGGTGCTAAAAAGAGCAGCATCGGCATGCTTTTCACGTCGTTTGGTAGAAATCCACGTGCGCGTTCTGCCAAAAGCACCATTTGCATGCATATCGTGTGGTTTTGCAGAAAACTGCGTCCGCGTCTACCAAAAGATGCATGTGCATGCTTAAAACGCGTTTTGGCACAAATCCATGTGCGGGTGCTAAAAAGAGCAGCATCGGCAAGCTTTTCACGTCGTTTGGTAGAAATCTACGTGCGCGTTCTGCCAAAAGCACCATTTGCATGCATATCGTGTGGTTTTGCAGAAAACTGCGTCCGTGTCTACCAAAAGATGCATGTGCATGCCTAAAACGCGTTTTGGCACAAATCCATGTGCGGGTGCTAAAAAGAGCAGCATCGGCATCCTTTTCACGTCGTTTGGTAGAAATCCACGTGCGCGTTCTGCCAAAAGCACCATTTGCATGCATATCGTGTGGTTTTGCACAAAACTGAGTCCGCGTCTACCAAAAGATGCATGTGCATGCTTAAAACGCGTTTTGCCACAAATCCATGTGCGGGTGCTAAAAAGAGCAGCATCGGCATGCTTTTCGCGTCGTTTGGTAGCAATCCACGTGCGCGTTCTGCCAAAAGCACCATTTGCATGGATATCGTGTGGTTTTGCAGAAAACTGCATCCGCGTCTACCAAAAGATGCATGTGCATGCTTAAAACGCGTTTTGGCACAAATCCATGTGCGGGTGCTAAAAAGAGCAGCATCGGCATGCTTTTCACGTCGTTTGGTAGAAATCCACGTGCGCGTTCTGCCAAAAGCACCATTTGCATGCATATCGTGTGGTTTTGCAGAAAACTGCGTCCGCGTCTACCAAAAGATGCATGTGCATGCTTAAAACGCGTTTTGGCGCAAATCCATGTGCGGGTGCTAAAAAGAGCAGCATCGGCATGCTTTTCACGTCGTTTGGTAGAAATCCACGTGCACGTTCTTCCAAAAGCACCATTTGCATGCATATCGTGTGGTTTGGCAGAAAACTGCGTCCGCGTCTACCAAAAGATGCATGTGCATGCTTAAAACGCGTTTTGGCACAAATCCATGTGCGGGTGCTAAAAAGAGCAGCATCGGCATGCTTTTCACATCGTTTGGTAGAAATCCACGTGCGCGTTCTGCCAAAAGCACCATTTGCATGCATATCGTGTGGTTTTGCAGAAAACTGCGTCCGCGTCTACCAAAAGATGCATGTGCATGCTTAAAACGCGTTTTGGCACAAATCCATGTGCGGGTGATAAAAAGAGCAGCATCGGCATGCTTTTCACGTCGTTTGGTAGAAATCCACGTGCGCGTTCTGCCAAAAGCACCATTTGCATGGATATCGTGTGGTTTTGCAGAAAACTGCATCCGCGTCTACCAAAAGATGCATGTGCATGCTTAAAACGCGTTTTGGCACAAATCCATGTGCGGGTGCTAAAAAGAGCAGCATCGGCATGCTTTTCACGTCGTTTGGTAGAAATCCACGTGCGCGTTCGGCCAAAAGCACCATTTGCATGCATATCGTGTGGTTTTGCAGAAAACTGCGTCCGCGTCTACCAAAAGTTGCATGTGCATGCTTAAAACGCGTTTTGGCACAAATCCATGTGCGGGTGCTAAAAAGAGCAGCATCGGCATGCTTTTCACGTCGTTTGGTAGAAATCCACGTTTCGCGTTCTGCCAAAAGCACCATTTGCATGTATATCGTGTGGTTTTGCAGAAAACTGCGTCCGCGTCTACCAAAAGATGCATGTGCATGCTCAAAACTCGTTTTGGCACAAATCCATGTGCGGGTGCTAAAAAGAGCAGCAATCGGCCTGCTTTTCACGTCGTTTGGTAGAAATCCACGTGCGCGTTCTGCCAAAAGCACCATTTGCATGCATATCGTGTGGTTTTGCAGAAAACTGCGTCCGCGTCTACCAAAAGATGCATGTGCATGCTTAAAACGCGTTTTGGCACAAATTCATGTGCGGATGCTAAAAAGAGCAGCATCGGCATGCTTTTCACGTCGTTTGGTAGAAATCCACGTGCGCGTTCTGCCAAAAGCACCATTTGCATGCATATCGTGTGGTTTTGCAGAAAACTGCGTCCGCGTCTACCAAAAGATGGATGTGCATAATTAAAACGCGTTTTGGCACAAATCCATGTGCGGGTGCTAAAAAGAGCAGCATGGGCATGCTTTACACGTCGTTTGGTAGAAATCCACGTGCGCGTTCTGCCAAAAGCACCATTTGCATGCATATCGTGTGGTTTGCAGAAAACTGCGTCCGCGTCTACCAAAAGATGCATGTGCATGCTTAAAACGCGTTTTTGCACAAATCTATGTGCGGGTGCTAAAAAGAGCAGCATCGGCATGCTTTTCACGTCATTTGGTAGAAATCCACGTTTCGCGTTCTGCCAAAAGCACCATTTGCATGCAATCGTGTGGTTTTGCAGAAAACTGCGTCCGCGTCTACCAAAAGATGCATGTGCATGCTTAAAACGCGTTTTGGCACAAATCCATGTGCGGGTGCTAAAAAGAGCAGCATCGGCATGCTTTTCACGTCGTTTGTTAGAAATCCACGTGCGCGTTCGGCCAAAAGCACCATTTGCATGCATATCGTGTGGTTTTGCAGAAAACTGCGTCCGCGTCTACCAAAAGATGCATGTGCATGCTTAAAACGCGTTTTGGCACAAATCCATGTGCGGGTGCTAAAAAGAGCAGCATCGGCATGCTTTTCACGTCGTTTGGTAGAAATCCACGTGCGCGTTCTGCCAAAAGCACCATTTGCATGGATATCGTGTGGTTTTGCAGAAAACTGCATCCGCGTCTACCAAAAGATGCATGTGCATGCTTAAAACGCGTTTTGGCACAAATCCATGTGCGGGTGCTAAAAAGAGCAGCATCGGCATGCTTTTCACGTCGTTTGGTAGAAATCCACGTGCGCGTTCTGCCAAAAGCACCATTTGCATGCATATCGTGTGGTTTTGCAGAAAACTGCGTCCGCGTCTACCAAAAGTTGCATGTGCGTGCTTAAAATGCGTTTTGGCACAAATCCATGTGCGGGTGCTAAAAAGAGCAGCATCGGCATGCTTTTCACGTCGTTTGGTAGAAATCCACGTGCGCGTTCTGCCAAAAGCACCATTTGCATGCATATCGTGTGGTTTTGCAGAAAACTGCGTCCGCGTCTACCAAAAGATGCATGTGCATGCTTAAAACGCGTTTTGGCACAAATCCATGTGCGGGTGCTAAAAAGAGCAGCATCGGCATGCTTTTCACGTCGTTTGGTAGAAATCCACGTTTCGCGTTCTGCCAAAAGCACCATTTGCATGTATATCGTGTGGTTTTGCAGAAAACTGCGTCCGCGTCTACCAAAAGATGCATGTGCATGCTCAAAACTCGTTTTGGCACAAATCCATGTGCGGGTGCTAAAAAGAGCAGCATCGGCCTGCTTTTCACGTCGTTTGGTAGAAATCCACGTGCGCGTTCTGCCAAAAGCACCATTTGCATGCATATCGTGTGGTTTTGCAGAAAACTGCGTCCGCGTCTACCAAAAGATGCATGTGCATGCTTAAAACGCGTTTTGGCACAAATCCATGTGCGGATGCGAAAAAGAGCAGCATCGGCATGCTTTTCACGTCGTTTGGTAGAAATCCACGTGCGCGTTCTGCCAAAAGCACCATTTGCATGCATATCGTGTGGTTTTGCAGAAAACTGCGTCCGCGTCTACCAAAAGATGCATGTGCATGATTAAAACGCGTTTTGGCACAAATCCATGTGCGGGTGCTAAAAAGAGCAGCATCGGCATGCTTTACACGTCGTTTGGTAGAAATCCACGTGCGCGTTCTGCCAAAAGCACCATTTGCATGCATATCGTGTGGTTTGCAGAAAACTGCGTCCGCGTCTACCAAAAGATGCATGTGCATGCTTAAAACGCGTTTTTGCACAAATCTATGTGCGGGTGCTAAAAAGAGCAGCATCGGCATGCTTTTCACGTCATTTGGTAGAAATCCACGTTTCGCGTTCTGCCAAAAGCACCATTTGCATGCAATCGTGTGGTTTTGCAGAAAACTGCGTCCGCGTCTACCAAAAGATGCATGTGCATGCTTAAAACGCGTTTTGGCACAAATCCATGTGCGGGTGCTAAAAAGAGCAGCATCGGCATGCTTTTCACGTCGTTTGGTAGAAATCCACGTGCGCGTGCGGCCAAAAGCACCATTTGCATGCATATCGTGTGGTTTTGCAGAAAACTGCGTCCGCGTCTACCAAAAGATGCATGTGCATGCTTAAAGGGCCCCTGAAACGGCTCGGACAAATTTTGTAGACGCGTAGGGTACAGCTTAAGTAGAACATTCGCACCACAATTTAAGTGAAGCGTTACGTATTAATGGAGCTACAAGCGATTAGAAGTTACCCTCCTCCCCATCCACGCTTTTACTCCTCAACTCGTTCGCCGAGCGAGCGGGGCTACGCACCGCCTTCACTGGTCCTGCGTGACGATGCGACGTCACATCGTCCACTTCCGGTTGTTTTGGAGCCCGCCCCCGCCCGCGTGAGACCTCTCCGCTAGCCGCTTGGCTGTCGACCGCAAGCGAGAGCTATCGAAGCAGCGTGCGTTGCGAGCATTCTGTCGTAGCGCCGAACGTGTCTGGTATTCCGTTAACCACAGGCAAGCTGGTCATTTCGGCAAATCAATGGAGGCATAAACTCAAGGGGATGAAGGAACTTTGGCGTAGACGTACGTGAGCGGCGTGATCGGTCTACACGGTCCAGACACTTGTTGGCGCAGCGCTTAACCAGCCAAAGAAAGCTCTAATATATTGCTCTAACCAAGTGTAAAACATTTTAAACATTTATAAAAAAACGTGTCGATGATTACACTCCTGCGAAAAATACGCACCAGCAGCAAAGAATACGCTTCGTTGCTGCTACTGTGTATGGTTGCGCTCTATGCCACCAGGTGGCAGCACCGTGCAGACCATTCACATTTGCCCTTCTGCTCATCTCGGCTCATCCCGCTACGGCACAGTCAAGCGGCCAGACCCTGTCCCCTTTAGCTTACGTTTGCCCTAATACGGGACTCGCGAAACGCTGTTGCGTTAGTAATGTTCCGATGTAAAGTGACGGCCACAAACGCGCAAATCCTGGCGCCGATCGGATAGCGGTAGTCCGATGCGTAGCAGCCAGTTCGTCGTACGCTGCCTTGCAGAGGGACACGATGTCGCAGCTTGACATATTGCCAGTCGCTACGTTTGCAGTCCACAAGGCAACAAAGTCGAATCATAGTGCTCGCGAAAAGACTGAGACCAACTGGGACCGCGGACCTCTCGTCAAAATAGAGTACGTTGTAACACAAGCAGACGACACTTGCTGTGTGCCGGAAGTGCTTAAGTGTACTGAAAAATTGTTCTTGTCCATTCTCTTTATGCTACTTTCTTTTCATAAAAACAAAATAACTAACATTCCAACTATTACGAAAATCATTTGTTTACCATAAAGTTGGAAAAATTATCGATCACGCGCCCTGGTCAGCCAATCGGATAGCTCGCCCCACTGACGTCATATGGGTGATTTTGGTCATATGGGTAGGGGCGGCTTAAAATTCCGCCGAGCAGTGCGCTGCGATCGGCAGCCATGTGCATTTTTAAAACCTTATAATAAATTACACGCTTTACGCAGAGCACTTAGATGTGTCAATTAATGATCAGAAGGACCTACTCTAACGACTCAGTACGTTTGTAGAAAATCGTCAAAAGCGTTTCAGGGTCCCTTTAAAACGCGTTTTGGCACAAATCCATGTGCGGGTGCTAAAAAGAGCAGCATCGGCATGCTTTTCACGTCGTTTGGTAGAAATCCACGTGCGCGTTCTGCCAAAAGCACCATTTGCATGCATATCGTGTGGTTTTGCACAAAACTGCGTCCGCGTCTACCAAAAGAGGCATGTGCATGCTTAAAACGCGTTTTGGCACAAATCCATGTGCGGGTGCTAAAAAGGGCAGCATCGGCATGCTTTTCACGTCGTTTGGTGGAAATCCACGTGCGCGTTCTGCCAAAAGCACCATTTGCATGCATATCGTGTGGTTTTGCAGAAAACTGCGTCCGCGTCTACCAAAAGATGCATGTGCATGCTTAAAACGCGTTTTGGCACAAATCCATGTGTGGGTGCTAAAAAGAGCAGCATCGGCATGCTTTTCACGTCGTTTGGTAGAAATCCACGTGCGCGCTCTGCCAAAAGCACCATTTGCATGCATATCGTGTGGTTTTGCAGAAAACTGCGTCCGCGTCTACCAAAAGATGCATGTGCATGCTTAAAACGCGTTTTGGCACAAATCCATGTGCGGGTGCTAAAAAGAGCAGCATCGGCATGCTTTTCACGTCGTTTGGTAGAAATCCACGTGCGCGTTCTGCCAAAAGCACCATTTGCATGCATATCGTGTGGTTTTGCAGAAAACTGCGTCCCCGTCTACCAAAAGATGCATGTGCATGCTTAAAACGCGTTTTGGCACAAATCCATGTGCGGGTGCTAAAAAGAGCAGCATCGGCATGCTTTTCACGTCGTTTGGTAGAAATCCACGTGCGCGTTCTGCCAAAAGCACCATTTGCATGCATATCGTGTGGTTTTGCAGAAAACTGCGTCTGCGTCTACCAAAAGATGCATGTGCATGCTTAACACGCGTTTTGGCACAAATCCATGTGCGGGTGCTAAAAAGAGCAGCATCGGCTTGCTTTTCACGTCGTTTGGTAGAAATCCACGTGCGCGTTCTGCCAAAAGCACCATTTGCATGCATATCGTGTGGTTTTGCAGAAAACTGCGTCCGCGTCTACCAAAAGATGCATGTGCATGCTTAAAACGCGTTTTGGCACAAATCCATGTGCGGGTGCTAAAAAGAGCAGCATCGGTATGCTTTTCACGTCGTTTGGTAGAAATCCACGTGCGCGTTCTGCCAAAAGCACCATTTGCATGCATATCGTGTGGTTTTGCATAAAACTGCGTCCGCGTCTACCAAAAGATGCATGTGCATGCTTAAAACGCGTTTTGGCACAAATTCATGTGTGGGTGCTAAAAAGAGCAGCATCGGCATGCTTTTCACGTCGTTTGGTAGAAATGCACGTGCGCGCTCAGCCAAATGCACCATTTGCATGCATATCGTGTGGTTTTGCAGAAAACTGCGTCCGCGTCTACCAAAAGATGCGTGTGCATGCTTAAAACGCGTTTTGGCACAAATCCATGTGCGGGTGCTAAAAAGAGCAGCATCGGCATGCTTTTCACGTCGTTTGGTAGAAATCCACGTGCGCGTTCTGCCAAAAGCACCATTTGCATGCATATCGTATGGTTTTGCAGAAAACTGCGTCCGCGTCTACCAAAAGATGCATGTGCATGCTTAAAACGCGTTTTGGCACAAATCCATGTGCGGGTGCTAAAAAGAGCAGCATCGGCATGCTTTTCACGTCGTTTGGTAGAAATGCACGTGCGCGTTCTGCCAAAAGCACCATTTGCATGCATATCGTGTGGTTTTGCAGAAAACTGCGTCCGCGTCTACCAAAAGATGCATGTGCATGCTTAAAACGCGTTTTGGCAGAACAAATCCATGTGCGGGTGCTAAAAAGAGCAGCATCGGCATGCTTTTCACGTCGTTTGGTAGAAATCCACGTGCGCGTTCTGCCAAAAGCACCATTTGCATGCATATCGTGTGGTTTTGCAGAAAACTGCGTCCGCGTCTACCAAAAGATGCATGTGCATGCTTAAAACGCGTTTTGGCACAAATCCATGTGCGGGTGCTAAAAAGAGCAGCATCGGCATGCTTTTCACGTCGTTTGGTAGAAATCCACGTGCGCGTTCTGCCAAAAGCACCATTTGCATGCATGTCGTGTGGTTTAGTAGAAAACTGCGTCCGCGTCTACCAAAAGATGCATGTGCATGCTTAAAACGCGTTTTGGCACAAAACAATGTGCGGGTGCTAAAAGAGCAGCATCGGCATGCTTTTCACGTCGTTTGGTAGAAATCCACGTTCGCGTTCTGCCAAAAGCACCATTTGCATGCATATCGTGTGGTTTTGCAGAAAACTGCGTCCGCGTCTACCAAAAGATGCATGTGCATGCTTAAAACGCGTTTTGGCATAAATCCATGTGCGGGTGCTAAAAGAGCAGCATCGGCATGCTTTTCACGTCGTTTGGTAGAAATCCACGGACGCGTTCTGCCAAAAGCACCATTTGCATGCATATCGTGTGGTTTTGCAGAAAACTGCGTCCGCGTCTACCAAAAGATGCATGTGCATGCTTAAAACGCGTTTTGGCACAAATCCATGTGCGGGTGCTAAAAAGAGGAGCATCGGCATGCTTTTCACGTCGTTTGGTAGAAATCCACGTGCGCGTTCTGCCAAAAGCACCATTTGCATGCATATCGTGTGGTTTTGCAGAAAACTGCGTCCGCGTCTACCAAAATATGCATGTGCATGCTTAAAACGCGTTTTGGCACAAATCCATGTGCGGGTGCTAAAAAGAGCAGCATCGGCATGCTTTTCACGTCGTTTGGTAGAAATCCACGTGCGCGTTCTGCCAAAAGCACCATTTGCATGCATATCGTGTGGTTTTGCAGAAAACTGCGTCCGCGTCTACCAAAAGATGCATGTGTATGCTTAAAACGCGTTTTGGCACAAATCCATGTGCGGGTGCTAAAAAGAGCAGCATCGGCATGCTTTTCACGTCGTTTGGTAGAAATCCACGTGCGCGTTCTGCCAAAAGCACCATTTGCATGCATATCGTGTGGTTTTGCAGAAAACTGCATCCGCGTCTACCAAAAGATGCATGTGCATGCTTAAAACGCGTTTTGGCACAAATCCATGTGCGGGTGCTAAAAAGAGAAGCATCGGCAAGCTTTTCACGTCGTTTGGTAGAAATCCACGTGCGCGTTCTGCCAAAAGCACCATTTGCATGCATATCGTGTGGTTTTGCAGAAAACTGCGTCCGCGTCTACCAAAAGATGCATGTGCATGCTTAAAACGAGTTTTGGCACAAATCCATGTGCGGGTGCTATAAAGAGCAGCATTGGCATGCTTTTCACGTCGTTTGGTAGAAATCCACGTGCGCGTTCTGCCAAAAGCACCATTTGCATGCATATCATGTGGTTTAGTAGAAAACTGCGTCCCCGTCTACCAAAAGATGCATGTGCATGCTTAAAACGCGTTTTGGCACAAAACAATGTGCGGGTGCTAAAAAGAGCAGCATCGGCATGCTTTTCACGTCGTTTGGTAGAAATCCAAGTGCGCGTTCTGCCAAAAGCACCATTTGCATGCATATCGTGTGGTTTTGCAAAAAACTGCGTCCGCGTCTACCAAAAGATGCATGTGCATGCTTAAAACGCGTTTTGGCATCAATCCATGTGCGGGTGCTAAAAAGAGCAGCATCGGCATGCTTTTCACGTCGTTTGGTAGAAATCCACGTGCGCGTTCTGCCAAAAGCACCATTTGCATGCATATCGTGTGGTTTTGCAGAAAACTGCGTCCGCGTCTACCAAAAGATGCATGTGCATGCTTAAAACGCGTTTTGGCACAAATCCATGGGCGGGTGCTAAAAAGAGCAGCATCGGCATGCTTTTCACGTCGTTTGGTAGAAATCTACGTGCGCGTTCTGCCAAAAGCACCATTTGCATGCATATCGTGTGGTTTTGCAGAAAACTGCGTCCGCGTCTACCAAAACATGCATGTGCATGCTTAAAACGCGTTTTGGCACAAAACAATGTGCGGGTGCTAAAAAGAGCAGCATCGGCATGCTTTTCACGTCGTTTGGGAGAAATCCACGTGCGCGTTCTGCCAAAAGCACCATTTGCATGCATATCGTGTGGTTTTGCAGAAAACTGCGTCCGCGTCTACCAAAAGATGCATGTGCATGCCTAAAACGCGTTTTGGCACAAATCTATGTGCGGGTGCTAAAAAGAGCAGCATCGGCATGCTTTTCACATCGTTTGGAAGAAATCCACGTGCGCGTTCTGCCAAAAGCACCATTTGCATGCATATCGTGTGGTTTTGCGGAAAACTGCGTCCGCGTCTAGCAAAAGGTGCATGTGCATGCTTAAAACGCGTTTTGGCACAAATGCATGTGCGGGTGCTAAAAAGAGCAGCATCGGCATGCTTTTCACGTCGTTTGGTAGAAATCCACGTGCGCGTTCTGCCAAAAGCACCATTTGCATGCATATCGTGTGGCTTTGCAGAAAACTGCGTCCGCGTCTACCAAAAGATGCATGTGCATGCTTAAAACGCGTTTTGGCACAAATCCATGTGCGGGTGCTAAAAAGAGAAGCATCGGCATGCTTTTCACGTCGTTTGGTAGAAATCCACGTGCGCGTTCTGCCAAAAGCACCATTTGCATGCATATCGTGTGGTTTTGCAGAAAACTGCGTCCGCGTCTACCAAAAGATGCATGTGCATGCTTAAAACGCGTTTTGGCACAAATCCATGTGCGGGTGCTAAAAAGAGCAGCATCGGCATGCTTTTCACGTCGTTTGGCAGAAATCCACGTGCGCTTTCTGCCAAAAGCACCATTTGCATGCATATCGTGTGGTTTTGCAGAAAACTGCGTCCGCGTCTACCAAAAGATGCATGTGCATGCTTAAAACGCGTTTTGGCACAAAACAATGTGCGGGTGCTAAAAAGAGCAGCATCGGCATGCTTTTCACGTCGTTTGGTAGAAATCCAAGTGCGCGTTCTGCCAAAAGCACCATTTGCATGCATATCGTGTGGTTTTGCAAAAAACTGCGTCCGCGTCTACCAAAAGATGCATGTGCATGCTTAAAACGCGTTTTGGCATCAATCCATGTGCGGGTGCTAAAAAGAGCAGCATCGGCATGCTTTTCACGTCGTTTGGTAGAAATCCACGTGCGCGTTCTGCCAAAAGCACCATTTGCATGCATATCGTGTGGTTTTGCAGAAAACTGCGTCCGCGTCTACCAAAAGATGCATGTGCATGCTTAAAACGCGTTTTGGCACAAATCCGTGGGCGGGTGCTAAAAAGAGCAGCATCGGCATGCTTTTCACGTCGTTTGGTAGAAATCTACGTGCGCGTTCTGCCAAAAGCACCATTTGCATGCATATCGTGTGGTTTTGCAGAAAACTGCGTCCGCGTCTACCAAAAGATGCATGTGCATGCTTAAAACGCGTTTTGGCACAAAACAATGTGCGGGTGCTAAAAAGAGCAGCATCGGCATGCTTTTCACGTCGTTTGGGAGAAATCCACGTGCGCGTTCTGCCAAAAGCACCATTTGCATGCATATCGTGTGGTTTTGCGGAAAACTGCGTCCGCGTCTAGCAAAAGGTGCATGTGCATGCTTAAAACGCGTTTTGGCACAAATGCATGTGCAGGTGCTAAAAAGAGCAGCATCGGCATGCTTTTCACGTCGTTTGGTAGAAATCCACGTGCGCGTTCTGCCAAAAGCACCATTTGCATGCATATCGTGTGGCTTTGCAGAAAACTGCGTCCGCGTCTACCAAAAGATGCATGTGCATGCTTAAAACGCGTTTTGGCACAAATCCATGTGCGGGTGCTAAAAAGAGCAGCATCGGCATGCTTTTCACGTCGTTTGGTAGAAATCCACGTGCGCGTTCTGCCAAAAGCACCATTTGCATGCATATCGTGTGGTTTTGCAGAAAACTGCGTCCGCGTCTACCAAAAGATGCATGTGCATGCTTAAAACGCGTTTTGGCACAAATCCATGTGCGGGTGCTAAAAAGAGCAGCATCGGCATGCTTTTCACGTCGTTTGGCAGAAATCCACGTGCGCTTTCTGCCAAAAGCACCATTTGCATGCATATCGTGTGGTTTTGCAGAAAACTGCGTCCGCGTCTACCAAAAGATGCATGTGCATGCTTAAAACGCGTTTTGGCACAAATCCACGTGCGGGTGCTAAAAAGAGCAGCATCGGCATGCTTTTGACGTCGTTTGGTAGAAATCCACGTGCGCGTTCTGCCAAAAGCACCATTTGCATGCATATCGTGTGGTTTTGCAGAAAACTGCGTCCGCGTCTACCAAAAGATGCATGTGCATGCTTAAAACGCGTTTTGGCACAAATCCATGTGCGGGTGCTAAAAAGAGCAGCATCGGCATGCTTTACACGTCGTTTGGTAGAAATCCACGTGCGCGTTCTGCCAAAAGCACCATTTGCATGCATATCGTGTGGTTTTGCAGAAAACTGCGTCCGCGTCTACCAAAAGATGCATGTGCATGCTTAAAACGCGTTTTGGCACAAAACAATGTGCGGGTGCTAAAAAGAGCAGCATCGGCATGCTTTTCACGTCGTTTGGTAGAAATCCACGTGCGCGTTCTGCCAAAAGCACCATTTGCATGCATATCGTGTGGTTTGGCAGAAAACTGCGTCGGTGTCTACCAAAAGATGCATGTGCATGCTTAAAACGCGTTTTGGCACAAATCCATGTGCGGGTGCTAAAAAGAGCAGCATCGGCATGCTTTTCACGTCGTTTGGTAGAAATCCAAGTGCGCGTTCTGCCAAAAGCACCATTTGCATGCATATCGTGTGGTTTTGCAGAAAACTGCGTCCGCGTCTACCAAAAGATGCATGTGCATTCTTAAAACGCGTTTTGGCACAAATCCATGTGCGGGTGGTAAAAAGAGCAGCATCGGCATGCTTTTCACGTCGTTTGGTAGAAATCCACGTGCGCGTTCTGCCAAAAGCACCATTTGCATGCATATCGTGTGGTTTTGCAGAAAACTGCGTCCGCGTCTACCAAAAGATGCATGTGCATGCTTAAAACGCGTTTTGGCACAAATCCATGTGCGGGTGCTAAAAAGAGCAGCATCGGCATGCTTTTCACGTCGTTTGTAGAAATCCACGTGCGCGTTCTGCCAAAAGCACCATTTGCATGCATATCGTGTGGTTTTGCAGAAAACTGCGTCCGCGTCTACCAAAAGATGCATGTGCATGCTTAAAACGCGTTTTGGCACAAAACAATGTGCGGGTGCTAAAAAGAGCAGCATCGGCATGCTTTTCACGTCGTTTGGGAGAAATCCACGTGCGCGTTCTTCCAAAAGCACCATTTGCATGCATATCGTGTGGTTTTGCAGAAAACTGCGTCCGCGTCTACCAAAAGATGCATGTGCATGCTTAAAACGCGTTTTGGCACAAATCCATGTGCGGGTGCTAAAAAGAGCAGCATCGGCATGCTTTTCACGTCGTTTGGTAGAAATCCACGTGCGCGTTCTGCCAAAAGCACCATTTTCATGCATATCGTGTGGTTTTGCAGAAAACTGCGTCCGCGTCTACCAAAAGATGCATGTGCATGCTTAAAACGCGTTTTGTCACAAATCCATGTGCGGGTGCTAAAAAGAGCAGCATCGGCATGCTTTTCACGTCGTTTGGTAGAAATCCACGTGCGCGTTCTGCCAAAAGCACCATTTGCATGCATATCGTGTGGTTTTGCAGAAAACTGCGTCCGCGTCTACCAAAAGATGCATGTGCATGCTTAAAACGCGTTTTGGCACAAATCCATGTGCGGGTGCTAAAAAGAGCAGCATCGGCATGCTTTTCACGTCGTTTGGTAGAAATCCACGTGCGCGTTCTGCCAAAAGCACCATTTGCATGCATATCGTGTGGTTTTGCAGAAAACTGCGTCCGCGTCTACCAAAGGATGCATGTGCATGCTTAAAACGCGTTTTGGCGCAAATCCATGTGCGGGTGCTAAAAAGAGCAGCATCGGCATGCTTTTCACGTCGTTTGGTAGAAATCCACGTGCGCGTTCTGCCAAAAGCACCATTTGCATGCATATCTTGTGGTTTTGCAGAAAACTGTGTCCGCGTCTACCAAAAGATGCATGTGAATGCTGAAACCGCGTTTTCGCACAAATCCATGTGCGGTTGCAAAAAAGAGCAGCATCGGCAGGCTTTTCACGTCGTTTGGTAGAAATCCACGTGCGCGCTCTGCCAAAGGCACCATTTGCATGCATATCGTGTGGCTTTGCAGAAAACTGCGTCCGCGTCTACCAAAAGATGCATGTGCATGCTTAAAACGCGTTTTGGCACAAATCCATGTGCGGGTGCTAAAAAGAGCAGCATCGGCATGCTTTTCACGTCGTTTGGTAGAAATCCACGTGCACTTTCTGCCAAAAGCACCATTTGCATGCATATCGTGTGGTTTTGCAGAAAACTGCGTCCGCGTCTACCAAAAGATGCATGTGCATGCCTAAAACGCGTTTTGGCACAAAACAATGTGCGGGTGCTAAAAAGAGCAGCATCGGCATGCTTTTCACGTCGTTTGGTAGAAATCCACGTGCGCGTTCTGCCAAAAGCACCATTTGCATGCATATCGTGTGATTTTGCAGAAAACTGCATCCGCGTCTACCAAAAGGTGCATGTGCATGCTTAAAACGCGCTTTGGCACAAATGCATGTGCGGGTGCTAAAAAGAGCAGCATCGGCATGCTTTTCACGTCGTTTGGTAGAAATCCACGTGCGCGTTCTGCCAAAAGCACCATTTGCATGCATATCGTGTGGTTTTGCAGAAAACTGCGTCCGCGTCTACCAAAAGATGCATGTGCATGCTTAAAACGCGTTTTGGCGCAAATCCATGTGCGGGTGCTAAAAAGAGCAGCATCGGCATGCTTTTCACGTCGTTTGGTAGAAATCCACGTGCGCGTTCTGCCAAAAGCACCATTTGCATGCATATCGTGTGGTTTTGCAGAAAACTGTGTCCGCGTCTACCAAAAGATGCATGTGCATGCTTAAAACGCGTTTTGGCACAAATCCATGTGCGGGTGCTAAAGAGAGCAGCATCGGCATGCTTTTCACGTCGTTTGGTAGAAATCCACGTGCGCGTTCTGCCAAAAGCACCATTTGCATGCATATCGTGTGGTTTTGCAGAAAACTGCGTCCGCGTCTACCAAAAGATGCATGTGCATGCTTAAAACGCGTTTTGGCACAAATCCATGTGCGGGTGCTAAAAAGTGCAGCATCGGCAAGCTTTTCACGTCGTTTGGTAGAAATCTACGTGCGCGTTCTGCCAAAAGCACCATTTGCATGCATATCGTGTGGTTTTGCAGAAAACTGCGTCCGTGTCTACCAAAAGATGCATGTGCATGCCTAAAACGCGTTTTGGCACAAATCCATGTGCGGGTGCTAAAAAGAGCAGCATCGGCATGCTTTTCACGTCGTTTGGTAGAAATCCACGTGCGCGTTCTACCAAAAGCACCATTTGCATGCACATCGTGTGGTTTTGCAGAAAACTACGTCCGCGTCTACCAAAAGATGCATGTGCATGCTTAAAACGCGTTTTGCCACAAATCCATGTGCGGGTGCTAAAATGAGCAGCATCGGCATGCTTTTCGCGTCGTTTGGTAGAAATCCACGTGCGCGTTCTGCCAAAAGCACCATTTGCATGCATATCGTGTGGTTTTGCAGAAAACTGCATCCGCGTCTACCAAAAGATGCATGTGCATGCTTAAAACGCGTTTTGGCACAAATCCATGTGCGGGTGCTAAAAAGAGCAGCATCGGCATGCTTTTCACGTCGTTTGGTAGAAATCCACGTGCGCGTTCTGCCAAAAGCACCATTTGCATGCCTATCGTGTGGTTTTGCAGAAAACTGCGTCCGCGTCTACCAAAAGATGCATGTGCATACTTAAAACGCGTTTTGGCACAAATCCATGTGCGGGTGCTAAAAAGATCAGCATCGGCATGCTTTTCACGTCGTTTGGTAGAAATCCAAGTGCGCGTTCTGCCAAAAGCACCATTTGCATGCATATCGTGTGGTTTTGCAGAAAACTGTGTCCGCGTCTACCAAAAGATGCATGTGCATGCTTAAAACGCGTTTTGGCACAAATCCATGTGCGGGTGCTAAAAAGAGCAGCATCGGCATGCTTTTCACGTCGTTTGGTAGAAATCCACCTGCGCGTTCTGCCAAAAGCACCATTTGCATGCATATCGTGTGGTTTGGCAGAAAACTGCGTCCGCGTCTACCAAAAGATGCAAGTGCATGCTTAAAACGCGTTTTGGCACAAATCCATGTGCGGGTGCTAAAAAGAGCAGCATCGGCATGCTTTTCACGTCGTTTGGTAGAAATCCAAGTGCGCGTTCTGCCAAAAGCACCATTTGCATGCATATCGTGTGGTTTTGCAAAAAACTGCGTCCGCGTCTACCAAAAGATGCATGTGCATGCTTAAAACGCGTTTTGGCACAAATCCATGTGCGGGTGCTAAAAAGAGGAGCATCGGCATGCTTTTCACGTCGTTTGGTAGAAATCCACGTGCGCGTTCTGCCAAAAGCACCATTTGCATGCATATCGTGTGGTTTTGCAGAAAACTGCGTCCGCGTCTACTAAAATATGCATGTGCATGCTTAAAACGCGTTTTGGCACAAATCCATGTGCGGGTGCTAAAAAGAGCAGCATCGGCATGCTTTTCACGTCGTTTGGTAGAAATCCACGTGCGCGTTCTGCCAAAAGCACCATTTGCATGCATATCGTGTGGTTTTGCAGAAAACTGCGTCCGCGTCTACCAAAAGATGCATGTGCATGCTTAAAACGCGTTTTGGCACAAATCCATGTGCGGGTGCTAAAAAGAGCAGCATCGGCATGCTTTTCACGTCGTTTGGTAGAAATCCACGTGCGCATTCTGCCAAAAGCACCATTTGCATGCATATCGTGTGGTTTTGCAGAAAACTGCGTCCGCGTCTACCAAAAGATGCATGTGCTTGCTTAAAACGCGTTTTGGCGCAAATCCATGTGCGGGTGCTAAAAAGAGCAGCATCGGCATGCTTTTCACGTCGTTTGGTAGAAATCTACGTGCGCGTTCTGCCAAAAGCACCATTCGCATGCATATCGTGTGGTTTTCCAGAAAACTGCGTCCGCGTCTACCAAAAGATGCATGTGCATGCTTAAAACGCGTTTTGGCACAAATCCATGTGCGGGTGCTAAAAAGAGAAGCATCGGCAAGCTTTTCACGTCGTTTGGTAGAAATCCACGTGCGCGTTCTGCCAAAAGCACCATTTGCATGCATATCGTGTGGTTTTGCAGAAAACTGCGTCCGCGTCTACCAAAAGATGCATGTGCATGCTTAAAACGCGTTTTGGCACAAATCCATGTGCGGGTGCTAAAAAGAGCAGCATCGGCATGCTTTTCACGTCGTTTGGTAGAAATCCACGTGCGCGTTCTGCCAAAAGCACCATTTGCATGCATATCGTGTGGTTTTGCAGAAAACTGCGTCCGCGTCTACCAAAGATGCATGTGCATGCTTAAAACGCGTTTTCGCACAAATCCATGTGCGGGTGCTAAAAAGAGCAGCATCGGCATGCTTTTCACGTCGTTTGTAGAAATCCACGTGCGCATTCTGCCAAAAGCACCATTTGCATGCATATCGTGTGGTTTTGCAGAAAACTGCGTCCGCGTCTAGCAAAAGATGCATGTGCATGCTTAAAACGCGTTTTGGCACAAATCCATGTGCGGGTGCTAAAAGAGCAGCATCGGCATGCTTTTCACGTCTTTTGGTAAAAATCCACGTGCGCCATCTGCCTAAAGCCCCATTTGCATGCATATCGTGTGGTTTTGCAGAAAACTGCTTCCGCGTCTACCAAAAGATGCATGTGCATGCTTAAAAAGCGTTTTGGCACAAATCCATGTGCGGGTGCTAAAAGAGCAGCATCGGCATGCTTTTCACGTCTTTTGGTAAAAATCCACGTGCGCCATCTGCCTAAAGCCCCATTTGCATGCATATCGTGTGGTTTTGCAGAAAACTGAGTCCGCGTCCTCCAAAAGATGCATGTGCATGCTTAAAACGTGTTTTGGCAGAAATCCATGAGCGGTTGCTAAAAAGAGCAGCATCGGCATGCTTTTCACGTCGTTTGGTAGAAATCCACGTGCGCATTCTGCCAAAAGCACCATTTGCATGCATATCGTGTGGTTTTGCAGAAAACTGCGTACGCGTCTACCAAAAGATGCATGTGCATGCTTAAAACGCGTTTTGGCGCAAATCCATGTGCGGGTGCTAAAAAGAGCAGCATCGGCATGCTTTTCACGTCGTTTGGTAGAAATCTACGTGCGCGTTCTGCCAAAAGCACCATTCGCATGCATATCGTGTGGTTTTCCAGAAAACTGCGTCCGCGTCTACCAAAAGATGCATGTGCATGCTTAAAACGCGTTTTGGCACAAATCCATGTGCGGGTGCTAAAAAGAGCAGCATCGGCATGCTTTTCACGTCGTTTGGTAGAAATCCAAGTGCGCGTTCTGCCAAAAGCACCATTTGCATGGATATCGTGTGGTTTTGCAGAAAACTGCGTCCGCGTCTACCAAAAGATGCATGTGCATGCTTAAAACGCGTTTTGCCACAAATCCATGTGCGGGTGCTAAAAAGAGCAGCATCGGCATGCTTTTCACGTCGTTTGGTAGAAATCCACGTGCGCGTTCTGCCAAAAGCACCATTTGCATGCATATCGTGTGGTTTTGCAGAAAACTGCATCCGCGTCTACCAAAAGATGCATGTGCATGCTTAAAACGCGTTTTGGCACAAATCCATGTGCGGGTGCTAAAAAGAGAAGCATCGGCAAGCTTTTCACGTCGTTTGGTAGAAATCCACGTGCGCGTTCTGCCAAAAGCACCATTTGCATGCATATCGTGTGGTTTTGCAGAAAACTGCGTCCGCGTCTACCAAAAGATGCATGTGCATGCTTAAAACGCGTTTTGGCACAAAACAATGTGCGGGTGCTAAAAAGAGCAGCATCGGCATGCTTTTCACGTCGTTTGGTAGAAATCCACGTGCGCGTTCTGCCAAAAGCACCATTTGCATGCATATCGTGTGGTTTGGCAGAAAACTGCGCCCGCGTCTACCAAAAGATGCATGTGCATGCTTAAAACGCGTTTTGGCGCAAATCCATGTGCGGGTGCTAAAAAGAGCAGCATCGGCATGCTTTTCACGTCGTTTGGTAGAAATCCACGTGCGCTTTCAGCCAAAAGCACCATTTGCATGCATATCGTGTGGTTTTGCAGAAAACTGCGTCCGCGTCTACCAAAAGATGCATGTGCATGCTTAAACCGCGTTTTGGCACAAATCCTTGTGCGGGTGCTAAAAAGAGCAGCATCGGCATGCTTTTCACGTCGTTTGGTAGAAATCCACGTGCGCGTTCTGCCAAAAGCACCATTTGCATGCATATCGTGTGGTTTTGCAGAAAACTGCGTCCGCGTCTACCAAAAGATGCATGTGCATGCTTAAAACGCGTTTTGGCGCAAATCCATGTGCGGGTGCTAAAAAGAGCAGCATTGGCATGCTTTTCACGTCGTTTGGTAGAAATTCACGTGCGCGTTCAGCCAAAAGCACCATTTGCATGCATATCGTGTGGTTTTGCAGAAAACAGCGTCCGCGTCTACCAAAAGATGCATGTGCATGCTTAAACCGCGTTTTGGCACAAATCCTTGTGCGGGTGCTAAAAAGAGCAGCATCGGCATGCTTTTCACGTCGTTTGGTAGAAATCCACGTGCGCGTTCTGCCAAAAGCACCATTTGCATGCATATCCTGTGGTTTTGGAGAAAACTGCGTCCGCGTCTACCAAAAGATGCATGTGCATGCTTAAAACGCGTTTTGGCACAAATCCATGTGCGGGTGCTAAAAAGAGCAGCATCGGCATGCTTTTCGCGTCGTTTGGTAGAAATCCACGTGCGCGTTCGGCCAAAAGCACCATTTGCATGCATATCGTGTGGTTTTGCAGAAAACTGCGTCCGCGTCTACCAAAAGATGCATGTGCATGCTTAAAACGTGTTTTGGCACAAATGCATGTGCGGGTGCTAAAAAGAGCAGCATCGGCATGCTTTTCACGTCGTTTGGTAGAAATCCACGTCCGCGTTCTGCCAAAAGCACTATTTGCATGCATATCGCGTGGTTTTGCAGAAAACTGCGTCCGCGTCTACCAAAAGATGCATGTGCATGCTTAAAACGTGTTTTGGCACAAATCCATGTGCGGGTGCTAAAAACAGCAGCATCGGCATGATTTTCACGTCGTTTGGTAGAAATCCACGTCCGCGTTCTGCCAAAAGCACCATTTGCATGCATATCGTGTGGTTTTGCAGAAAACTGCGTCCGCGTCTACCAAAAGATGCATGTGCATGCTTAAAACGCGTTTTGGCACAAATCCATGTGCGGGTGCTAAAAAGAGCAGCATCGGCATGCTTTTCACTTCGTTTGGTAGAAATCCACGTGCGCGTTCTGCCAAAAGCACCATTTGCATGCATATCGTGTGGTTTTGCATAAAACTGCGTCCGCGTCTACCAAAAGATGCATGTGCATGCTTAAAACGCGTTTTGGCACAAATCCATGTGCGGGTGCTAAAAAGAGCAGCATCGGCATGCTTTTCACGTCGTTTGGTAGAAATCCACGTGTGCGTTCTGCCAAAAGCACCATTTGCATGCATATCGTGTGGTTTTGCAGAAAACTGCGTCCGTGTCTACCAAAAGATGCATGTGCATGCTTAAAACGCGTTTTGGCACAAATCCATGTGCGGGTGCTAAAAAGAGCAGCATCGGCATGCTTTTCACGTCGTTTGGTAGAAATCCACGTGCGCGTTCTGCCAAAAGCACCATTTGCATGCATATCGTGTGGTTTTGCAGAAAACTGCGTCCGCGTCTACCAAAAGATGCATGTGCATGCTTAAAACGCGTTTTGGCACAAATCCATGTGCGGGTGCTAAAAAGAGCAGCATCGGCATGCTTTTCACGTCGTTTGGTAGAAATCCACGTGCGCGTTCTGCCAAAAGCACCATTTGCATGCATATCATGTGGTTTTGCAGAAAACTGCGTCCGCGTCTACCAAAAGATGCATGTGCATGCTTAAAACGCGTTTTGGCACAAATCCATGTGCGGGTGCTAAAAAGAGCAGCATCGGCATGCTTTTCACGTCGTTTGGTAGAAATCCACGTGCGCGTTCTGCCAAAAGCACCGTTTGCATGCATATCGTGTGGTTTTGCAGAAAACAGCGTCCGCGTCTACCAAAAGATGCATGTGCATGCTTAAAACGCGTTTTGGCACAAATCCATGTGCGGGTGCTAAAAAGAGCAGCATCGGCATGCTTTTCACGTCGTTTGGTAGAAATCCACGTGCGCGTTCTGCCAAAAGCACCATTTGCCTGCATATCGTGTGGTTTTGCAGAAAACTGCGTAGGCGTCTACCAAAGATGCATGTGCATGCTTAAAACGCGTTTTGGCACAAATCCATGTGCGGGTGCTAAAAAGAGCAGCATCGGCATGCTTTTCACGTCGTTTGGTAGAAATCCACGTGCGCGTTCTGCCAAAAGCACCATTTGCATGCATATCATGTGGTTTTGCAGAAAACTGCTTCCGCGTCTACCAAAAGATGCATGTGCATGCTTAAAACGCGTTTTGGCACAAATCCATGTGCGGGTGCTAAAAAGAGCAGCATCGGCATGCTTTTCACGTCGTTTGGTAGAAATCCACGTGCGCGTTCTGCCAAAACCACCATTTGCATGCATATCGTGTGGTTTAGTAGAAAACTGCGTCCGCGTCTACCAAAAGATGCATGTGCATGCTTAAAACGCGTTTTGGCACAAAACAATGTGCGGGTGCTAAAAAGAGCAGCATCGGCATGCTTTTCACGTCGTTTGGTAGAAATCCACGTGCGCGTTCTGCCAAAAGCACCATTTGCATGCATATCGTGTGGTTTTGCAGAAAACTGCGTCCGCGTCTACCAAAAGATGCATGTGCATGCTTAAAACGCGTTTTGGCATAAATTCATGTGCGGGTGCTAAAAAGAGCAGTATCGGCATGCTTTTCACGTCGTTTGGTAGAAATCCACGTGCGCGTTCTGCCATAAGCACCATTTGCATGCATATCGTGTGGTTTTGCAGAAAAATGCGTCCGCGTCTACCAAAAGATGCATGTGCATGCTTAAAACGCGTTTTGGCACAAATCCATGTGCGCGTGCTAAAAAGAGGAGTATCGGCATGCTTTTCACGTCGTTTGGTAGAAATCCACGTGCGCGTTCTGCCACAAGCACCATTTGCATGCATATCGTGTGGTTTTGCAGAAAACTGCGTCCGCGTCTACCAAAATATGCATGTGCATGCTTAAAACGCGTTTTGGCACAAATCCATGTGCGGGTGCTAAAAAGAGCAGCATCGGCATGCTTTTCACGTCGTTTGGTAGAAATCCACGTGCGCGTTCTGCCAAAAGCACCATTTGCATGCATATCGTGTGGTTTTGCAGAAAACTGTGTCCGCGTCTACCAAAAGATGCATGTGAATGCTGAAACCGCGTTTTGGCACAAATCCATGTGCGGTTGCTAAAAAGAGCAGCATCGGCATGCTTTTCACGTCGTTTGGTAGAAATCCACGTGCGCGTTCTGCCAAAAGCACCATTTGCATGCATATCGTGTGGCTTTGCAGAAAACTGCGTCCGCGTCTACCAAAAGATGCATGTGCATGCTTAAAACGCGTTTTGGCATAAATCCATGTGCGGGTGCTAAAAAGAGCAGCATCGGCATGCTTTTCACGTCGTTTGGTAGAAATCCACGTGCGCGTTCTGCCAAAAGCACCATTTGCATGCATATCGTGTGGTTTTGCAGAAAACTGCGTCCGCGTCTACCAAAAGGTGCATGTGCATGCTTAAAACGCGTTTTGGCACAAATCCATGTGCGGGTGCTAAAAAGAGCAGCATCGGCATGCTTTTCACGTCGTTTGGTAGAAATCCACGTGCGCGTTCTGCCAAAACCACCATTTGCGTGCATATCGTGTGGTTTAGTAGAAAACTGCGTCCGCGTCTACCAAAAGATGCATGTGCATGCTTAAAACGCGTTTTGGCACAAAACAATGTGCGGGTGCTAAAAAGAGCAGCATCGGCATGCTTTTCACGTCGTTTGGTAGAAATCCACGTGCGCGTTCTGCCAAAAGCACCATTTGTATGCATATCGTGTGGCTTTGCAGAAAACTGCGTCCGCGTCTACCAAAAGATGCATGTGCATGCTTAAAACGCGTTTTGGCATAAATACATGTGCGGGTGCTAAAAAGAGCAGCATAGGCATGCTTTTCACGTCGTTTGGTAGAAATCCACGTGCGCGTTCTGCCAAAAGCACCATTTGCATGCATATCGTGTGGTTTTGCAGAAAACTGCGTCCGCGTCTACCAAAAGGTGCATGTGCATGCTTAAAACGCGTTTTGGCACAAATCCATGTGCGGGTGCTAAAAAGAGCAGCATCGGCATGCTTTTCACGTCGTTTGGTAGAAATCCACGTGCGCGTTCTGCCAAAACCACCATTTGCATGCATATCGTGTGGTTTAGTAGAAAACTGCGTCCGCGTCTACCAAAAGATGCATGTGCATGCTTAAAACGCGTTTTGGCACAAAACAATGTGCGGGTGCTAAAAAGAGCAGCATCGGCATGCTTTTCACGTCGTTTGGTAGAAATCCACGTGCGCGTTCTGCCAAAAGCACCATTTGCATGCATATCGTGTGGTTTTGCAGAAAACTGCGTCCGCGTCTACCAAAAGATGCATGTGCATGCTTAAAACGCGTTTTGGCACAAAACAATGTGCGGGTGCTAAAAAGAGCAGCATCGGCATGCTTTTCACGTCGTTTGGTAGAAATCCACGTGCGCGTTCTGCCAAAAGCACCATTTGCCTGCATATCGTGTGGTTTTGCAGAAAACTGCGTAGGCGTCTACCAAAGATGCATGTGCATGCTTAAAACGCGTTTTGGCACAAATCCATGTGCGGGTGCTAAAAAGAGCAGCATCGGCATGCTTTTCACGTCGTTTGGTAGAAATCCACGTGCGCGTTCTGCCAAAAGCACCATTTGCATGCATATCATGTGGTTTTGCAGAAAACTGCTTCCGCGTCTACCAAAAGATGCATGTGCATGCTTAAAACGCGTTTTGGCACAAATCCATGTGCGGGTGCTAAAAAGAGCAGCATCGGCATGCTTTTCACGTCGTTTGGTAGAAATCCACGTGCGCGTTCTGCCAAAACCACCATTTGCATGCATATCGTGTGGTTTAGTAGAAAACTGCGTCCGCGTCTACCAAAAGATGCATGTGCATGCTTAAAACGCGTTTTGGCACAAAACAATGTGCGGGTGCTAAAAAGAGCAGCATCGGCATGCTTTTCACGTCGTTTGGTAGAAATCCACGTGCGCGTTCTGCCAAAAGCACCATTTGCATGCATATCGTGTGGTTTTGCAGAAAACTGCGTCCGCGTCTACCAAAAGATGCATGTGCATGCTTAAAACGCGTTTTGGCATAAATTCATGTGCGGGTGCTAAAAAGAGCAGTATCGGCATGCTTTTCACGTCGTTTGGTAGAAATCCACGTGCGCGTTCTGCCATAAGCACCATTTGCATGCATATCGTGTGGTTTTGCAGAAAAATGCGTCCGCGTCTACCAAAAGATGCATGTGCATGCTTAAAACGCGTTTTGGCACAAATCCATGTGCGCGTGCTAAAAAGAGGAGTATCGGCATGCTTTTCACGTCGTTTGGTAGAAATCCACGTGCGCGTTCTGCCACAAGCACCATTTGCATGCATATCGTGTGGTTTTGCAGAAAACTGCGTCCGCGTCTACCAAAATATGCATGTGCATGCTTAAAACGCGTTTTGGCACAAATCCATGTGCGGGTGCTAAAAAGAGCAGCATCGGCATGCTTTTCACGTCGTTTGGTAGAAATCCACGTGCGCGTTCTGCCAAAAGCACCATTTGCATGCATATCGTGTGGTTTTGCAGAAAACTGTGTCCGCGTCTACCAAAAGATGCATGTGAATGCTGAAACCGCGTTTTGGCACAAATCCATGTGCGGTTGCTAAAAAGAGCAGCATCGGCATGCTTTTCACGTCGTTTGGTAGAAATCCACGTGCGCGTTCTGCCAAAAGCACCATTTGCATGCATATCGTGTGGCTTTGCAGAAAACTGCGTCCGCGTCTACCAAAAGATGCATGTGCATGCTTAAAACGCGTTTTGGCATAAATCCATGTGCGGGTGCTAAAAAGAGCAGCATCGGCATGCTTTTCACGTCGTTTGGTAGAAATCCACGTGCGCGTTCTGCCAAAAGCACCATTTGCATGCATATCGTGTGGTTTTGCAGAAAACTGCGTCCGCGTCTACCAAAAGGTGCATGTGCATGCTTAAAACGCGTTTTGGCACAAATCCATGTGCGGGTGCTAAAAAGAGCAGCATCGGCATGCTTTTCACGTCGTTTGGTAGAAATCCACGTGCGCGTTCTGCCAAAACCACCATTTGCGTGCATATCGTGTGGTTTAGTAGAAAACTGCGTCCGCGTCTACCAAAAGATGCATGTGCATGCTTAAAACGCGTTTTGGCACAAAACAATGTGCGGGTGCTAAAAAGAGCAGCATCGGCATGCTTTTCACGTCGTTTGGTAGAAATCCACGTGCGCGTTCTGCCAAAAGCACCATTTGTATGCATATCGTGTGGCTTTGCAGAAAACTGCGTCCGCGTCTACCAAAAGATGCATGTGCATGCTTAAAACGCGTTTTGGCATAAATACATGTGCGGGTGCTAAAAAGAGCAGCATAGGCATGCTTTTCACGTCGTTTGGTAGAAATCCACGTGCGCGTTCTGCCAAAAGCACCATTTGCATGCATATCGTGTGGTTTTGCAGAAAACTGCGTCCGCGTCTACCAAAAGGTGCATGTGCATGCTTAAAACGCGTTTTGGCACAAATCCATGTGCGGGTGCTAAAAAGAGCAGCATCGGCATGCTTTTCACGTCGTTTGGTAGAAATCCACGTGCGCGTTCTGCCAAAACCACCATTTGCATGCATATCGTGTGGTTTAGTAGAAAACTGCGTCCGCGTCTACCAAAAGATGCATGTGCATGCTTAAAACGCGTTTTGGCACAAAACAATGTGCGGGTGCTAAAAAGAGCAGCATCGGCATGCTTTTCACGTCGTTTGGTAGAAATCCACGTGCGCGTTCTGCCAAAAGCACCATTTGCATGCATATCGTGTGGTTTTGCAGAAAACTGCGTCCGCGTCTACCAAAAGATGCATGTGCATGCTTAAAACGCGTTTTGGCACAAAACAATGTGCGGGTGCTAAAAAGAGCAGCATCGGCATGCTTTTCACGTCGTTTGGTAGAAATCCACGTGCGCGTTCTGCCAAAAGCACCATTTGCATGCATATCGTGTGGTTTTGCAGAAAACTGCGTCCGCGTCTACCAAAAGATGCATGTGCATGCTTAAAACGCGTTTTGGCATAAATTCATGTGCGGGTGCTAAAAAGAGCAGTATCGGCATGCTTTTCACGTCGTTTGGTAGAAATCCACGTGCGCGTTCTGCCATAAGCACCATTTGCATGCATATCGTGTGGTTTTGCAGAAAAATGCGTCCGCGTCTACCAAAAGATGCATGTGCATGCTTAAAACGCGTTTTGGCACAAATCCATGTGCGGGTGCTAAAAAGAGGAGCATCGGCATGCTTTTCACGTCGTTTGGTAGAAATCCACGTGCGCGTTCTGCCACAAGCACCATTTGCATGCATATCGTGTGGTTTTGCAGAAAACTGCGTCCGCGTCTACCAAAATATGCATGTGCATGCTTAAAACGCGTTTTGGCACAAATCCATGTGCGGGTACTAAAAAGAGCACCATCGGCATGCTTTTCACGTCGTTTGGTAGAAATCTACGTGCGCATTCTGCCAAAAGCACCATTTGCATGCATATCGTGTGGTTTTGCAGAAAACTGCGTCCGCGTCTACCAAAAGATGCATGTGCATGCTTAAAACGCGTTTTGGCACAAATCCATGGGCGGGTGCTAAAAAGAGCAGCATCGGCATGCTTTTCACGTCGTTTGGTAGAAATCTACGTGCGCGTTCTGCCAAAAGAATGAATGAATGTTTGATGTTTTATGGCGCAAGGGCCAAGTATGGCCAAAGAGCGCCATGTCCGTGTTGATGAGTTTGCAGTGAAATCATGAGTTCGATGAAGTTGGTGTGACGTGGCTGTAGAGGGGCCTTAAAAAATGGTCGCGCTAAAGCGCGCAAAATCTATATGATAAGATTATGGCGATGACTTATGACGTGTACCATGAACAGTAAGATGCATTTAAATAGAATGATACGATGCGTAAAAATATATAAGGTTATAAGATATGCTAGAGCACTGCTGCCTCCTTAGAGCCCTTGAAGAACAAGGGCCTGGAGGCATGTGCTATGCAAAACTTGTCGCAGTGGCATCCTCTGGAGTGAGGATGCTCTACGAATTTAAAGGGCATATAACGTGTACTACAACATCATTTAAATAGTTGAGGATTGCCTTGGTGTCAAAAAGCGGTTCCTTGCCGAGAAACATAGCCGGGTGTAGAGGGATGTTGTAATGGTAAGCAAGCGGAAAATGTTTCTTTCTCTCCGTTTCGGCTTCCCGACACTCCAGGAGCACGTGGAGGACGGTAAGCCTCTCACCGCATCTACCACAGATTGGAGGTTCACTTCCAGTAAGCAGATAATTATGGGTGCCAAATGTGTGTCCTATTCTGAGGCGACAGAATAGGACATCTGTTCGCCGAGATTTTGTTGGGGAGGGCCAAAAACCTAACTGTGGCTTTATAACGTGCAGTTTATTATCTATCTCTGCGTCCCACATGCGTTGCCAGTGGTTTCGCAGTTTCTTTCGTATGTAAGGTTTCAGATCTGTGAAGGGCACCAAAGCAGTATTATTAGCGGCAGGGAGTGCAATTGAAGTAGCCATCTGGTCTGCCAAAGCGTTACCTTCGATTCCCCTGTGACCGGGTACCCAGCATATGATGATTTGCTGGTTAGATAGATAAGCTTTGCACATGTCGGAATAGACCTCAGTAAGTACAGGATTTTTATGTTTGTAGGGTGACATTAAGGCCTTCACCACACTAAGGGAGTCTGTATATATAACGGCTTTTTGGAGTTTTGCTTTCTTTATATGCTTTACAGCCGACCATACAGCGTAGGCCTCTGCCGTAAAGATACTTGTTTCTGGATGTAGTACATCGGATTCCGAAAAAGAAGGACCAACGGTTGCATATGATACTCCGCCATGTGACTTGGAAGCGTCTGTGTAGAACTCTGTGCATGAGTGTTTGTACTGAAGTTCTAGGAAATGCATTCGAATTTCAACCTCTGGAGCATGCTTTGAAACTTTTACAAAGGATACGTCGCATTCTATGACCTGCCAGTCCCAAGGAGGTAATAGCTTGGGTGGGCGCATTAAGCGGTGCTCCAGGAGTGGGACATGCATTTCATCGCTAAGCTCCTTCAAACGCAGCGAGAAAGGCTGTCTTATGGACGGACGGTTGCGGAAAAGTGTAACATACGTCATATCGGTAATGGTATTAAAACATGGGTGTTCAGGAATGGAATGCACTTTAAGGAAATAAGTAAAGCCGACGTATGATCTCTGTAAGTGGAGCGGCCACTCATTCGATTCGGCATAAAGGCTTTCGATCGGGCTTGTTCTGAAAGCACCAGTGGCTAGGCGGATACCTAGATGATGGACAGGATCCAGCATCCTTAGCGCGCTCGGGGCGGCTGAGTTATACACTACGGCCCCATAATCCAATCGTGACCGTATTAGGCTCTTGTAGAGATTCATTAGACACTTTCTGTCACTACCCCACGTAGTCTTGGATAGAAGTTTCATTAAGTTCATTGTTTTTAGACATTTTTCTTTGAGATATTTGATGTGAGGAATGAAAGTGAGTCTATCGTCAAGTATAATACCTAGGAATTTGTGCTCTTTGTTGATAGGAATTTGTTGTCCACACAGTTCTAAGCAAGGATCCGGGACCAGGCCTCTCTTTCGTTTAAAAAGAACACAAGAACTTTTGCGAGGATTGATTTTAAATCCGTTTTTCTCTGCCCATTTTGATACTTTGTTCAAACCATGCTGTACCTGCCTCTCGCACACTGCGAGGTTACAGGATTTAAAAGCTATTTGAATGTCGTCCACGTAGATAGAGTAAAAAATGGCCGGAGGTAATGAAGCACGAAGCGTGTTCATCTTCACTAAAAAGAGCGTGCAGCTAAGCACGCCTCCCTGGGGTACACCAGTTTCTTGTGTAAAAGGACGTGACAGTACATTGCCGACTTTTACACGGAATGTGCGATTGGACAAATAACTTTCTATGAGGCTTAGCATCTTACCGTGAATGCCCATTTCTGCTAAGTCTCTTAAGATCCCGTATCGCCACGTTGTGTCGTATGCCTTCTCCATATCGAGGAATATGGATAGGAAAAACTGTTTGTGTACAAACGCGTCACGGATGTTTGCTTCAATACGTACAAGGTGATCAGTTGTGGAGCGCCCTTCCCTGAAGCCACACTGATAGGGATCAAGTATTTTGTTCTGTTCAAGGAAATGGATGAGTCGCCGATTAATCATTTTTTCAAACACCTTACAGATACAACTTGTGAGGGCTATCGGGCGGTAACTTGCCACTGAGGAAGGGTCCTTGCCTTGTTTCAAAACAGGGACCACAATGGCTTCCTTCCATGCGGTTGGAAGGTACCCTGCATCCCAAATGGTGTTGAAAAGTGTGAGTAGTGTAACCTGCGTGTCATTATGTAAGTTTTTGAGCATTTCATACATGATTCTATCAGATCCTGGTGCGGAGCTGTTGCATACGCTCAAGGCAGCTCTTAATTCAGCAATACAAAAAGGACGGTTGTAAGGCTCATTCTCTCGACCTTTTCTTCTTAATGGCTTACGTTCTTCTGTTTCTTTGTATTTGAGGAAGGACTGTGTATAATTTGTTGGACTTGACACGCTCTCAAAATATTCCCCAAGTGAGTCTGCCTGGTCTTGCAGTGTATCGCCCTGTGTGTTCACCAGGGGGAGTGAATGTGTTTGCCGCCCTCTAATCCTATTAACTCTGTTCCAGGCTTTGGCCTCATCCCTAAACGAGTTAATACTCGATAAAAACCTGTGCCAGCTCTCTCTTCTGGCCTGTCGGCGGGTTCTCCTACCTTGGGATTTTATTTTTTTAAAGTTGACAAGATTCTCAGCGGTGGGAGAAGCTCGCAGCAACCCCCACGCCTTGTTCTGATTCTTACGGGCGGTCCGACATTCGCTGTTCCACCACGGTACACGTCGTTTGCATGCCAGACCACTCGCTTCGGATATGCATTTTGATGCGGCATCCATCATGAATGATGTAAGATACTCTACAGCAGCATCAATTTCTAGAGAAGACATGTCTGCCCATGAGATGTTAGTGAGAGTTCGAAATTTCTCCCAGTCGGCTGTGTCTATCTTCCACCTAGGAGCTTGTGGAGGACATTCGTTTTCTTTAGATGTTCTTATCAGTATCGGGAAGTGGTCGCTCCCGTAAGGATTGTTCATAACTTCCCATTCAAGTTCGAGCAGTATAGACGGGGAAACTATACTAAGATCTATTGAAGAAAATGTTCTATTTGCTAGAGAGTAATATGTGGGTTCCTTTTTATTCAGCAAGCACGCACCGGAAGAAAAGAGGAACTGTTCAACAAGACGACCTCGCGCATCTGTACGAGAGTCGCCCCACAGGGAGCTGTGCGCATTGAAGTCGCCAAGAACAACATAGGGTTCTGGCAGTTCATCTATAAAGGACTGAAATTCATGTTTAGTTAATTTGTAATGTGGGGGTATATAAAGCGAGCAAATAGTGATGAGTTTGTTTAGCAGAACAACTCGCACCGCCACTGCTTCAAGGGGCGTTCGAAGCTGTAAAGGTTGACATGCTATACTTTTATGTGTGAGAATCGCAACACCACCCGATGATGCGATGGCATCATCGCGATCTTTACGAAACGTAACATACGTACGGAGAAAGTTTGCGTGTCTGGATTTTAAATGTGTTTCCTGTAAACACAGCACTTTTGGATTATGTTTGTGGATGAGTTCTTGCAAATCATCAAGGTTTGTAAGGAGACCTCTAATGTTCCATTGAATGATTTGTGTATCCATATTTAAAATAAATTGGTGCTGTGTTTACGGAGACGGACGGGATGCCTTAGATTACAGAACCCTTTCGAGGCCCTGTAATAGGGGTTTTGTTCTTTCTGGAGCGTTCGAGGGAGCCTCGCCGCTCCTTAGGCGCTTGGTGCGCCTTGAGGATGGGTGTAGTGTCCATTGCCTCTTGTGAGGCGCCGGACACGTGCTCTTGCGAGCGGGAAGATTTCAGAGGGAGTCCCGCCTTGGAGGGCAAGACCCCTGCGCCCACCAGCCCGGAGGTCGATGGGGCTCCCAGAGGGACTTGGCTACGCCGGCCGTTGCCAGCGCATGAAGGAACCTCGGAAGTTGAGGCAGCCTCGGCTGCGCCCTCCTTCGGGGTCGATGGTTCCTTCTCCTCGGTTGACGGAGCAGCGCTAGCTGCAACCGTTGCGGGGGCAGATGGCGTGACTGCCGACTCGCTGCTTGTGGGTCGGACAGCCGCCGGAGGCCGTTGTGACGCTGCCCCCTGACGCGCCACTTCGGCAAAGCTTTTCTTTGGCAGGTATGCAACCCGCCTGCGTGCCTCCTTAAATGAGATATTTTCTTTCACTTTGATCGTTACGATTTCTTTTTCTTTCTTCCAGGATGGGCACGACCGTGAGTACGCGGCGTGATCCCCATCACAGTTTACACAGTGTAGAGAGTTCTTACATTCTTCAGTTGCGTGTTCAAGGGCACTGCATTTGGCGCATGTTTGGCGGCCTCGGCAGCTCTGAGAGCTGTGGCCAAAACGTTGGCATTTGAAACATCTCAAGGGATTTGGCACATACGGGCGTATGCGAAGCTTGATGTACCCGGCCTCGATTGACTCGGGCAGGACACTTGAATTGAAGGTGAGTATTAGGTGTTTGGTCGGAATTTCTTTACTGTCTCGCCTTATCTTGATCCTTTTGACATTTATGACATTCTGTTCGCTGAAGCCCTCCAAGAGCTCAGCCTCAGAGAGCTCCAGCAAATCATCGTCCGAGACAACGCCGCGGGAAGTATTCATCGTGCGGTGCGGGGTTACTACTACTTGGGTCTCCCCAAATGATACTAGCTGAGGCAGTTTTTCAAATTGCTTCTGATCGCGGAGCTCCAGGAGGAGGTCTCCGCTAGCCATCCTCGACACCTTATATCCTGGACCAAAAACTTCGGTAAGAGACTTAGATACAAGGAACGGGGAGATTGTTCGCACTTGTTTAGCTGGTTTTTCAGAGTGGATCACGTGAAAACGAGGGAAGGATTCTTTTTGTCGACCAAAAAACTGGAATAAATCATCGGTGCGCCCTCTTTTCTGAGGGCGATCAGGAAGTGGAGGGAAGGATGTTGCCATAAAGGAATTGAATTTTCGGCAATAACGCCAGCCACCCACCATGGAGTCCTACAAGGGGACGCTACAGAGACTGTACGAACAGGTCCTGTAAACGCCAGCTGTACGTCATCACTATAACCAAATATGAAATAACCTAGGTTGGTTAATCACACAAGGTTAACCCTTGCTGCCTGGAAACTATGGAAGTAAGCGGAAGGAAGGAGAAGACAGGAAAGATCAAAAGTGAGAGAAAGACGAAGGCTGGAGGGAGAGAGAGACAGGAAAAGGCAACTACCGATTTCCCCCGGGTGGGTCAGTCCGGGGAGGCCGTCTATGTGAAGCAGAGGCCAAAGGGGTGTGTTGCGTCCGCCGGGGGGCCTTAAAGGTCCAGACACCCAGCATCGGCTCAACCCCCAGGATCCCCCTTTCCCCAGACACGGCTAAGCCGCGCACGGCTACACGCGGGAGGGTCCAACCCTCATGTGCTCGGGTACGTGGTGTCGCAACACACCAAACGCCTGCTGACGCAGACGCCCCTGCGGGGCCTGCCAAAAGCACCATTTGCATGCATATCGTGTGGTTTTGCAGAAAACTGCGTCCGCGTCTACCAAAAGATGCATGTGCATGCTTAAAACGCGTTTTGGCACAAATCCATGTGCGGGTGCTAAAAAGAGCAGCATCGGCATGCTTTTCACGTCGTTTGGTAGAAATCCACGTGCGCGTTCTGCCAAAAGCACCATTTGCATGCATATCGTGTGGTTTTGCAGAAAACTGCGTCCGCGTCTACCAAAAGATGCATGTGCATGCTTAAAACGCGTTTTGGCACAAATCCATGTGCGGGTGCTAAAAAGAGCAGCATCGGCATGCTTTTCACGTCGTTTGGTAGAAATCCACGTGCGCGTTCTGCCAAAAGCACCATTTGCATGCATATCGTGTGGTTTTGCAGAAAACTGCGTCCGCGTCTACCAAAAGATGCATGTGCATGCTTAAAACGCGTTTTGGCACAAATCCATGTGCGGGTGCTAAAAAGAGCAGCATCGGCATGCTTTTCACGTCGTTTGGTAGAAATCCACGTGCGCGTTCTGCCAAAAGCACCATTTGCATGCATATCGTGTGGTTTTGCAGAAAACTGCGTCCGCGTCTACCAAAAGATGCATGTGCATGCTTAAAACGCGTTTTGGCACAAATCCATGTGCGGGTGCTAAAAAGAGCAGCATCGGCATGCTTTTCACGTCGTTTGGTAGAAATCCACGTGCGCGTTCTGCCAAAAGCACCATTTGCATGCATATCGTGTGGTTTTGCAGAAAACTGCGTCCGCGTCTACCAAAAGATGCATGTGCATGCTTAAAACGCGTTTTGGCACAAATCCATGTGCGGGTGCTAAAAAGAGCAGCATCGGCATGCTTTTCACGTCGTTTGGTAGAAATCCACGTGCGCGTTCTGCCAAAAGCACCATTTGCATGCATATCGTGTGGTTTTGCAGAAAACTGCGTCCGCGTCTACCAAAAGATGCATGTGCATGCTTAAAACGCGTTTTGGCACAAATCCATGTGCGGGTGCTAAAAAGAGCAGCATCGGCATGCTTTTCACGTCGTTTGGTAGAAATCCACGTGCGCGTTCTGCCAAAAGCACCATTTGCATGCATATCGTGGTGGTTTTGCAGAAAACTGTGTCCGCGTCTACCAAAAGATGCATGTGAATGCTGAAACCGCGTTTTGGCACAAATCCATGTGCGGTTGCTAAAAAGAGCAGCATCGGCATGCTTTTCACGTCGTTTGGTAGAAATCCACGTGCGCGTTCTGCCAAAAGCACCATTTGCATGCATATCGTGTGGTTTTGCAGAAAACTGCGTCCGCGTCTACCAAAAGATGCATGTGCATGCTTAAAACGCGTTTTGGCACAAATCCATGTGCGGGTGCTAAAAAGAGCAGCATCGGCATGCTTTTCACGTCGTTTGGTAGAAATCCACGTGCGCGTTCTGCCAAAAGCACCATTTGCATGCATATCGTGTGGTTTTGCAGAAAACTGCGTCCGCGTCTACCAAAAGATGCATGTGCATGCTTAAAACGCGTTTTGGCACAAAACAATGTGCGGGTGCTAAAAAGAGCAGCATCGACATGCTTTTCACGTAGTTTGGTAGAAATCCACGTGCGCGTTCTGCCAAAAGCACCATTTGCATGCATATCGTGTGGTTTTGCAGAAAACTGCGTCCGCGTCTACCAAAAGATGCATG